>NW_007247741.1:502654-536230 GCF_000164805.1 Carlito syrichta | reverse complement strand
GGCTAATTTTTGATTTATTGTAGAGATGAGGTCTTGCCAATTTGCCCAGGCGGGTCTCGAACCCGTGGGCTCGGGCAATCCACTCACCTCAGCCTCCCAAAGCTCTGGAATTACAGACTGAGCCACTTAGCCCGGCTTCTTCTAGGATTCTTACAGTTTGAATTTTATGTTTAGTTCTGTGATTCATTTTGCGTTGATTTTCTATATGGTGATAGGTATGGGTCCAGTTTTATTCTTCTGCATGTGGTCAGCCAGTTTTCCCAGCTCCATATGCTAAATATGATCTCCTTTCTCCAGTGATTGCTATTGGTCACTTTGTCAAAGATGAGTTGTTTAAGAGACTGTTTTTACTTCCAGAATCCCTGTCCTCTTCTATTGATCTATGTGTCTATCTTTGTATAATACCAGACTGTTTTAGTTACTGTAGCCTTGTAATAAAGTTTATAGTCTGGAAGTGGGATCCCTCTTGCTTTACTCCTTGTGCTGAGTAGTGGTTTGCCTATTTTTGTTCTTTTCTTTTTTCATATGAATTTCTGTATTATCATTTCCAGTTCTGAGAAAAAATGATGTTGGCAATTTGGTGGGTATTGCATTCAATCTGTAGATTGCCTTGGGTCGGAGGCACATCTTGACACTAGAAATGTGATTCTAGTTTTTTGTGTCATCTTTGATTTCTTTGAGCAGTGTTTTGTAGTTCTCATTGTAAATGTTTTTCACTTCTCTGGTTAGTTGAGTGTCAAAGGACTCTTTTTGTGGTTATTGTGAATAGGATTGTACTTTTTAATTAGTTCTCTGTCTGCTTGTTGCTGGTGTATAGAAATGCAACTTTTGCATATTGATTTTTGTATCCCGAAACTTCATCAAAGTCATTTATGATGTGAGGAGGCTTTTGACAGACTCCCCTGGGTTTTCGAGTTATAGAATCATCATTTACAAAGAGAGAGAGCTTAACTTCCTCTTTTCCTATTTGTATATACCTGATTTTCTTCTTTGGCCTGTTTGCTGTGGCTAGGACTTCCAGCTCTATGTCGAACAGGTGTGGTAAGAGTGAGCATCCTTGTCTTGTATCAAGAATGAAAGCCGGGCTCGGTGGCTCAGCCTGTAATCCCGCGCCTTTGGGAGGCTGAGGTGAGTGGATTGCCTGAGCCCGCGGGTTCGAGACCCGCCTGGGCAGCGAGACCTCATCTCTACAATAAATCAAAAAATCAGCCGGGTGTGGTAGCGCACGCCTGTAATTCTGGCTACTCGGAAGGCTGAGACAGAAGGATCACCGGAGCCCGGCAGGTCGAGGCTGCGGTGGCCAGGAGCAGCCACTGCACTCCAGTCTGGGCGACAGAGTGAGACTCCAACTCAAAAACAAACAAACAAACAAAACAACAAGAATGAATGCTGGATTTTGTTGAATGCTTTTCCTGCATCTAATAATATAATCATATGGTTTTTATTTTTACATCTGTTAATATATTGAATTAAGATTATGGCCTTATAATTGTTGAACCAGTCCTGAATCCCAGGAATTAAGCCCACTTTGTCATGCTGGATGTTCCTTGAGATGTGTTATTGGATCAGATTTGCTAGAATCCTGTTGAGAAATTTTGCATCTATGTTCATCAAAGAGATTTGCCTGTTATTCCTTTCCTTGTTGATTGTTTGTCAGGTTTGGGTATCAGTGTGATGTTAACTTCAAAAATGATTTGTGGAGAATTTAACCTTTCTTGACTGCCTGTGGAATACTTTCAATAAGATTGATATCAGCGCCTCCTTGTAGGTTTTATATGATTCAGCTGGAAAGTCATTTGGTCTGGGACATTTTTTGGTGAAGAGCTTTCTTCTGACTGAACCAATTTCCTGGATTATTATTGGTTTGTTTAGAGTTTCAATTTCTTCTCATTTCAAACTTGGGAGGTTGTGTGATATCAGAAAATCCTCCATTTCCTTTAGGTTTTCAAGTTTATTTGCATACAAATGTGCATAGTAATTTCTGATAATCTTTTTAATTTGGGGGGAAGTCATTTGTGAACTTCACCTTTTGTGAATCTTAACCTTTCTACTGGTTTATTTGGACTTTCTCTTTTTTAAATCATTCTGGTCAGGGGTCCATCAATCTTATTTATCCTTTTAAAGAATCAGTATTTTGTCTTGTTGATTTTTTTCATGATTTTTTTGTCTTCTAGAGCAAAAGCATCCTAATCCAAAGTACATAAACTATGAAAGAAAAAAGATATATGAACTTTTCTGAATTAAAACTCTTGCTCTTTGAAACATAGTAAATGAATGTTATTTTACAAATCAGGAAAGGACCTGAGGTACTAACAAACTTGAGTTTTAGAAAGAAAAATGAGTATTCAACATGTGGGAGAAAATAATCACATGAAAGCATTTTGTAACAGACACTGCTGTTGCATAATTCACATAACGTTTTTAGCTCTATCTTCACATGCCATGACTGCTCACCACAAACAGGTGTTACTGTCCTACTGAGGGCTTTTATTACTAGCACTGAAAACATAGGAGTAACCTCAAGAAAATAACACACTGTTTAAATGTGTGGAGTTATGGCTTCATTAATTTGCATGGTAGCTTTCCAAAATAAAGATATTTTACAGAAAAACAATCGAGGATATTCTTTACAGAGAAACGTCTTCACTTCAAGCGATTAAAAAAAATGTTAAAGTGTTTTCAATGATATTGTCAATAAAGTAGTTCTTACCACACCAGAGTACCTGTCCCCTGATATTCGTATATCTGTAATAGGGAAGAATTCTTCAGATATCTTGATTTAATGGGCTCTTTTAGTAAATTGCAATTACCCTTTAATAAAGTTTGTCAACCAAACCTTATATTTCCTGGTGAATGTGAATATTGCATTGTCTAGTTGGTTTTTTCTAAACAATTATTTGATAATAATTTTATAATGTTTTATAGCAATAGCATCTTTCTTGACTCTGATCTTTCTTGCCTGACTTCTTTCAAATAATCATACTATGTTTATTTTAGGCCAGTTTATTTTTGATTTTGAGTTAAGATTCTTAGTATTCAGTTATAATTGAAAGGTTCCTTAAGTCTACAAATGCTTTTCATTTATTCACTACAAAAATTTGGTATATTACTTACAGTGCCCAATCATGCAGCTTTGTTCTTTCATAAATCAAACATGCAAACACAATGAAGAAATAAGCAGTCAACTTAGTTAGATTCATGGCAATGAATGTGGTGTGGAGCATTTGTTCAGCTTGACAAGTAAAAACATTTCTCTACTTATGATTTATATAAATGTTCAAGGTGTATTCATTTCATTGAGAGAAAAAAACTGCAGAAACTATAAAGTGCAAGGAAAAGTGTGTGTTATTGGAATGTCTGATATTATATATAAGTTATAACATGAATATTTCAGAGTGACTTTGATAGGCCTACAACTGCAGTTTCTCAAAAAAGAGAAGACAGAATAGTCTCTGTGATTATTTAAATGCAAGTCCAACCCAAGGTTGCAATACATTATTTTTATCGTTTTCTGCTAGAGAGTTTAAGTAAAAAATATTTCTAAACCTATCAAATTTCTAAAACCACAATATAAAGCTTGAAAAGATCTATGATATGGAAGGAAAATATTGGAAAAACCAGGTATCCTTGACCAGACTCAGGGAAGGACAAACATATTTCTAATACAAAGACCCCTGAGAGTAAATATCTTCATTTCTTCAAATAAAAGAAAGTTAGGAGAAAAATATCTTCTAACTATCAAATTGTCACCGCTAAAATTGTATAGTCAATAGCATTTCTGGTTTCTGCAAAACCAGTACTTAAAAAATTCGTATTAAACATATAAACAAAGAAAATGACATTTTTGTGTGTATATTAGGTTGGTTTTCCTGAAAAGCACAGTCTGAAACAAAGGCTAGGAAACAAGATGTCAGGACTCAGGATTACAGAAGAGAAAACCAGTGAAGGAAAGGGCAACACAAGAAAGCAGTATTAAGTTGGACACACAGGGCAATTAATTCTGATTTCCTTAGGATATTATAAGGAGTTTTATAATGCATTTAAACATTTTCTACCCTAGAGGGCAAAAAGTAGGGACTTTTATCCATTGGCTTGAGTCTTCAAGGATCAACCATGGTCTCAATAACCTTGCATAATACATTCTTATTTGTGTGCATACCTACTCTTTTTTAGGGTGTTCTAGGTTTGACTGTGGCTCCAGTGTTTTGGAGTCATAAAAATTAGTGTGATGTTTTCTTTGTATATTCTTCTCTCCTTATTTCTTAGCCTTCTTCTGTGGCTAACAGCTTTTTACAGCTCCATAAACCCACATAGATACTGCTAGAACATGGTAGAAGTCCTCAATTTCATCTGCCCTTCTCCGTCAAATTTTGAACTCCAGGACCTATGAGTTGTGTCACTCTGAGCCTTTAGAAGAACTGAGATCAAAAGTGCCAGTGTGACCTTTCTCTATTTGGAAATTCTCAATCATATTCTTCACCAAAATTGAACAGGATTAACAAAATGGATTTGCTACCCAGATCACCCTTGATAATGAAGGATTTATTTCCCAGCTGTTCTGGACTGTTTACAGAAAATGGCCCCCTGTTGTCAGCCTCCACAAGGGTTTCTTGGTTAAAAATAAGTGCCTAGTCCAGAGTTATGCATTCTTTTAAGTGACGCCTACATCCAGCAACTTCACAGTGTCAAAGTATATGGGACTGGTCCTTCAACTTAGGTCAACCTGGAAGAACCATACAAACCTCAAAGTTCTCTGTAGGTTTGAGCCCTTCATTGTAACTGTATGGCACCAGGCTTGACTTCTCTTTCTGTCCATTCTTAATTCCTTGCCCTCTCTTTCACAGATGTCAATCTCAAAAGCACTCCTCTTTGAGCATCCTTCTTTCTGCAGAACTTGTCCTGAGAGAGATGGCAAGGACCTCTTCACTCTTAAGGGAAAGGAATATTCTCTTTCCAGAACTCTAAACTGTTCCAAAGATATAAGCCCCTTTTGGGGCGAGGGTGGTGTAGAGGTTTATGAATTGAGCGTCTGTTCTGTTTCTCTCAAGAAGCTTTACAGAGTGGAGCTGGATTCTCATCTCTAGTATCTCTCAGAACATGAATTGGGGAGTTCTCATCTTTTTTTGTCCTCAGCTTGGAATTAGCCCCCATTTCTGGACAACTCAGAATCCAGTTACTTTTAATTTGTTTTCTCTTTTTCCTTCTGATGACACCAGCTGCCTGATGCAAGCTTAAGTTTTACCTATTTTTCCTTATCAAGACAGAAAAAAAATTTTCTTCTTCTTACAAGTAAGAAATTACAGTAGCTAACTGAAAAGAGAATGATTAATCAAATGCATGACTTATACATATCTACAACATGTATTACATTTAATCATGTTGTATATTTAGTCATATCCATCAGCAGCACAGCTGAATATAGCTTATCTTTCATTAAACTTAAAAACTAAAGAGGTTTCTCATATTTTTTCTTCAATATCAAATAAAAATACACTATTTCTTTAATGATAGTTCAGATTTTTCTTACAATGAATTACTGTTCTTTGCTTGTATGTTTGATATTACTCTGCTTTGTCTTCATTTACCCTTCAGTTACTGAGGTGAACATTCTGACCTAGAGCATACTAATTACTTGGCTTATTAGCTTCACATTATATCAGTAATGGGGTGATAACCAGAATAATTACTATGACTTAAAAAATTATGCTTTGTTTTACTATCATGAACTCTGAGATGGTCTCCATTTTTTACAACACTTCTAAGGTTGTTAAGCACAATGTTCATATGTTTAACTTTTAAGAAAAAGATTTAGCAACATTTTCCTGTTGAAATGCCCTTTTAAAATTAAATATTAATCTGTATAGAACAATACAAGTAACACAAGTAGAATTTATACATCTTTTGTCTTTTTAACATTCTGTTTGCTTCGTATGGATTAAACTCTTCTCATTTAATAATTTTAAGTACTAATTTGATTGTTTTGGGTTTATTATAAAGTCAATTTATTTTAGAAAATACTTTCCATTTCTTGACTTCTGATGGCATATCTAATATGATGTGAAACTGAACAACCTGGAACATACCACCAACAGATTTCTAGAATTGATTCACCAGATGGCTGGTTTTATGCCCATCAACAAACCACAGATGTCCCTCAATCTGTATGTCTGCTTACTTAAGGAAGAGACAAGGTGAGATGACTATTCTTATCTTGCCAGAAACATCAATCCAATCTTCTATTTTTTTGAGATTGAGAAGTCAAATTAAAGATAAAAATTTATTGAAAAATAATCAGCTAGCTACATGCTGTAAGACTCTCATAATGTTTCTTGGCTTTGAAAAAAAATTGAGAAAAGTCAAGGATTATATTTTTCTAATTAAGTTTAATATTTTTTCCATGCCAGGTATTATTCCTGACTCTCACTAGAAGTAGCTATAATTTTTGTTTGTAAGAAGAGTTTCATGCATTTTTATAGTGATTAATTTCTATTATCATGCATTCATTTATTTTATTCTGTTTTAATATAACCAACATGTTGGGGAACAAAAAATATTATGACTGTAAAAAAAATCAAATCAGGAGCAAGCAGAGGAAGAATTTTAGTTATGTGAAAAAAGCAAATATTTAATAGAAGAATAGATAAAATTGGTAAGATTAATTGAGTAAACACTACATGCCCATTCTATGCAAAATTTTTTAGGTATTAGAGATATAGTAGAATAAAAAATTAGTAGAATAAAATCCCTGCCTTCATGGAGATTTCACTTTAATTTGGAAATGAGAGAGAAATTATATATATAATAAATATATAAATACTGCCAAAGGAGTACTTATGTATGAGGAAAGACGAAAGGCAGTACTGAGGACAAAGATTGGGTAAAGGAGTTGCTTTATAAAAATAAGAGAAAAAGTAAAAAAAATTAAAAATAAAATTAAAATCATTTGGGAAGGTCTAAGAAGCAATTTTTGCTCAAAAAAACCACTCAAAATGTAATTGCTTAAAACACACATTTACTGTTCACAAAAGTCTGGGCCAGCTAGGTTATTTTTCAAGTGTGGGTCACACTGAATAGATCTCGGTTCAACTCATTCATACATCTACACCTGCATGGCGGGTTGGCTTGTCTGGGTGATCTAAAACAGACTCTAGCAGGACTCAGGCTATTGATTATAGTGAAAAATATTACCAGACCATATATATGTTATCATCTACAAGGTAAATTCAAGATTGTTCACTTTGCAGCTTGACAAATTTCAAAGACATGCACAAATGCCTGTGAGGTCTCTTGCTTCAACCAACACATGGCTATTCCCATGGTATTCTATCAAATCAAGTCACAGGACTAGCTCAGGTTTGAGGAAAGGTGAAATAGATTATTTCTTTCATTGGAAGAGAAAAAAAAATGATTGTTAGGCAGTATGGTTGCAGTCAGGGAAGAACTCATGACCATGTAACCTACCAGTATAACATTAAAGACTGGATAGATTGAGACTACAACCTGATCCTAAGATTTCTGGATAACAAACTAAAAAGATAGAATCAATATATTACTAATTCCCGAAGGGAATCAATAAATTCCTCAAATTGAATCTGGAGATAATTATTATAAAATCTATGTATTTGGTAATACGTTTCACAATTTCCAAATGAAATGAAAAAGGAGGGTTCTAAATTATTTTTGCCATTCATGTATTCATTCACAAGTATTCCCAGTGTTGCTGCTATAGGTCCCTACTATGCCACAAGGATGTGAAGATGGAAGCAGTACTTTCATGTCACAGAAATTCTTATTTATCTAATTCCCATTTTTAGTGAGGGCTTTTTTACTTCATTCAATGGCCTCATGAGCCTCCTACACCTCTCTTCCAAAACCTAGTATAATTTTCGTATAATGAAAGCAATAGAAAAACAAATAAAATAAATGTGCTAATTGTCACGCTAAGAGAAATATCATACACCTCAGCATGGGCAATGAATCTAGTGAGGAAAGTCTACAAAATATTCAAAAGGCAGTGATATTCCGGGTCTTGAGAATATGTTGGCCAGACAGACGTACGGGGGTAGGAATTTTCTGGGCTCTAGGAATGAAACAAAACACAAAAAAACGAAGATTGGTGGGAGGTCTTGGGCAATACCTGATGCAGCAGGAGAGTGAACAGCCCCATAGATCTGTGGTTCCCTACAAAGTGATGTCACTGGGGCAATGATTGTAGGCCTTCATTGTGAGTAAATATTCTTCGTATGGAATTTTTATTTTGTCATGTCATTATGCCTTATGTTAGCTTTAGCCTATGCTGGTTACAGAGAAGTGAGCAGACAATAGGCTTGGGAGAACAGACAGATGGCTGCCATGGGAACCTTCGTGAATATGGTCACAGGGCCCTCGTGGTGTGGCCTGCAACAGAAGACCTTAATCCTTAGGCTGTTTCCTAAAGTTGCAAATGAAAGAGAAACTGGGCTAAAGAAAATGTAAGAGAGACTTTTGGACCCAGTGAAACCACATTTGAAAAAGGAAAGCATTTCTGGAACTGTCTCTTCTATTTCTCCTGGGATGCCTTGCTAACTCTACAAGGCAGATCTTTAAACTTCAAAAACAACTGAGTCCTATGTGAATTATTAAACAGTAAGAAGATTCTGGCATTAAAACGCTGGTTCAAAATATAAGTAAATTGTACTAGATTCACAGTACAATTTCATTCCTGTTCATATTTTATGCTTTAAGTCAACTAAGGCAACCTTAAACCATTTGGTGGTTTGTTAATTTTAGAAGCTATGAACATGAGTTTTATGTTAGAGTTTCACTCACAGAAAGGTGGTTAATTTTTAAAAAGAAATCAAGGCATATATTATTTAAAAATAAAAAAAATGAAATTTCTAAATTACTATAGATGCAAAAAGGACATGAAAAAGCTATATGCTTTAAATACTATATTTGGGATTACATTTAGCCAGAAAATCAAAGAGAAACTAAAACTTCTTGGGACAAAAAGATGTTAGAATTAAATATCCGAACTCATTAGCTAGAGACAGTGAGACTTTTCTTACTCAGAGAGGCTTAGATCTTAAAAGACAAAGTAGATAGCTATGAAGGAGAAAATGAGAACCCAAGGGAATGGTAGATGTGTGTAAAAAAGAAAAAAGAACTGCAACTAGGACTATATTCCTAAAGATGATGATCAAAAAAGTGGGACATTCGTTTGTCGTTAGATGTGAACTAGTATCTGGAATAACCATATGAAGGGAAATGAAATATCAGCACAGAATGCGGTGACTACACTGAGGACACCAACATTCAGACTCTTTTAAGAAACATTCACTTGAAGTTGGTCAATGAGCTGTTTATTAAAGAGCAATTAGGTAACAATTCCTAATTAGAACAATAGAACCAATTGGTTACTAATTGTTGACCATCAACCAATAGATGCTGATTTCAGTCACAAAAGTGGATGTGGTTGCTCAGGAAGAGCTTTAGAGTGTGGTGAACAGAACTCTAAAAAGTGATTCTAACATCTTTCTGGAGTTTACTGTTTTAGTCACAGGTTAATGTGTCATACTAAATTCCTTCAATATTCACAACAATCCAGTGAGATGGGTCCTACTATTATGTCTATGTTGCAGAGGAATTTGGTTAGTTTCATAAGTTTATATTCTTGTAAATGTCAGAATTGAAAGTCAGATTAAGCCCATCTGGCACCAGAGCACATATTCTTACTCCATATTCTAGAAAACAACCCTGAGCAGAAGTCTGCAGAAACTAATGTTTAAGGATAGGAAATGGACAAGACACGGAGTCACTTTTGATGTATGTTGAAGACATAATACTATCATCAGTTTAGGCAAAAGGGAAATATTCTATGTTCAAAATAAATAGTCTTCTGATAGTCTGATTTAACCAAGGAAGTCTTAGTTTAAACTCTTAGTTTAGTAGAGTGTTAGATAAATGACAGGTTTCTCACGCTATACTCTCTATATTTTCCTTTATGCTATGTTTTTTCCTGAAAGTTGGGGATAAAGTAGTAAAATTGTATGGTACTAAAGTCAAGCAGAAGTGGGAAGCTGCTCATTAAGGTTGTTCAGAGTTTTAGAAATTAAACAAAAAAGTGACTGTATTGGACACATATCACGAAAACCCAGTCTCATACTCTACTTTCTTACTGAAAGGTGGAACCCAGCTTAACACATAGGTGAGATGCTAGGACCTTTATGACTCAAATCAGAATTTTCGCAGGAAAATACTTTATATTTGTAAAACTATGAAGAGTAAAACAAGACCCCAAAATTTTACCATATAGAGATTATTTTAGCCTAACATGTACATGAATAAGTGCTATGCTATTAAATCAACCACAATTTGTCCATTTCTAACTAATGCTGCTTATTTCCATGAGTCTGCTGTATAAACTTACACTGCATTTGTTTTAAAAGTGGCCTGAAACCTAATAAAAAATAAACATTCTCTCCACCCCAACCTTGCAAAATGCATTCCAAACTATCGTATCTGCCAAAATAGTTGGCACGTACTACATAAATATTCAGATACATAGAATCTATGAATATTTATATGCTAAATTTGCATTTATTTTTACATACCTTATCAATAAATAGGTGAAGACCTGCAAAAGAGAACAATTTAGTTGAGTCAGGTGGTCTATAAATAAATTCATTTATGTTTGTGATATGGATTCCAAATTAATTCAAAGTAAACTCTGAACATTTTTATCACAAAAATTGCATAATTAAATCATTTTTGAAAAGTCTGAAGCTAATAATTAACTTGGTAAACTGACTATATAAACAGATGTTACACCTGATCTTCCTCAATTAAGAGATTGTCATTGGTACCTTGTGAAAATAATTACCAAAAACTAAAAATTGTGGATTTTGTTACTTCTTATAAGAAATTAAACAGTCCTTAGACAGATAACTGTGAATGAAGGTTGGAAGGGGAAAGAATTCTGTGGGAATAGCACTTGTGTGCAGAGAAGTGACTCATCATACCTATTCTTTATATTCCCACGTAAACTGACAGAATGATGCATCATCTTATCAATTCATTTGGGTGGAAGACATTGCTGAAGGTGCTCAATTCACGAATGGAATTTATGTGCAGGATAATGAATATTGCTCTAATGCGAAAATATTTAATAAGAAAATTTAACTTCATTGTTGTCAGGGCCTTGACACTTCTTTTAGAACAGTATCTGAGGACTTTGGGTTTATAATTTAAAAGAAGACAAAGATCAATATAATGTAAATCACCTGGGATCTTTTCTTTTCCTTGTTAGGTCAAAGTGTCAAACTGGAAACCCACATGGTAACTACCCAATTTTGACTGAAGGTGTCTACTTCTAATGAAGACTCCTATAAGCTATAAGAAAATACTGTTTGCCACACTCCCTTTTTAAATCTTCATCTGCTTTCAGTACCACATGAAATTAAACCACCCACGTTGTATGGATGAGGTTTAGGAGGAAGAAATGATAGGGAGTGACAGGATAAATCTGCTTGACATTGAAACACACATAATTTTCCAAGAAATTTCCCTGCTATAACCTCCTTGATAGCTAGTCTATAAACTGCATTTATTAGAAATTCCAGCAAGTGTTTACTCCTTCTGTGCCAAGCATTAATTGATTTTCAAATTATAAAAAAAATACAGATGTTATATTATTTTTATGTGGAAAAGTAGTTGCAGTTATGAGAATTTATTAAAAAATGATATTCAAGCAGGAATGTCTAACAACACATAAAAAATTTACAATTCCTAGTGCTGTAAAATAAGGGTCTATACTAACACTAGAGGTTTTTCAGCACATGTGAGTCTCCTAAAATGTAAGTAATTTTTAAATTATTTAATATGTATTTTTCTGGGGAAATTAGCCACAGACTTAGACACATTTTCAGAGAGTATATTGACCACAAAACATTATGAAACACTAGTTAAGGTAATGTTTATGCTACATGAACATATTTGGAAAACTAATTTAGAGTATATTGACATAATTGTCATATCCAAACCACCACCTCTATAGGTGTATTGCATCAAATGGAGAATACTTTGAAGGTGACTGAAGTTTAAACATGTTAGAATAAATGCACAATTTTTTATAAATAAATTCCTTTTTTTCTGTATCCCCCTTCCTAGTTTGGAATTAGATCAACAAGAATTTATTTCAGAGTTATTCAAGACATGTGACTTTGCCCCACAATAAGTATAATGTCTGCTCAAAATATTTAACTTGATGCTTACACTACTATTCATATCAGAAAGTAATGAAGCCATTTTAGTGTTATGTTTTCTTTACTTTTACCCCCTCCCCATACACACACAAATGTATAAAAGGAGATGAGGTATCCTAGTTAACTATTGGATATATTGTGTAGTGCAGCCGGCACTAACATTGCTTCTAAAAATGACTACAATTCAGAGTATGAAATAAACTTAAATTGAACTTTCTGAAGTGTCTGTTCATTGGAAACTGTTTATTTCCCATGACTTAAATGGTGTTCTTATGGACAATAAACCAGTGTGTGAATAGGCTTCCTAAAATGTTTAAGAGGGTCACTGAAACTGTACAAGAGATAAATGCATTAACTTAAGGAAATGCTTAGTTTAGTCCTTGAGAAATCTGCAACTTTTAAAAGTGCACATTTCACTTTTAAGAGCTGGGAGTCATAAAAGCTTTCCTTCAATAGACCCTAGCAGAACGTTTTATTGCATGTAGTATTTACTTTCATTTCTAGAAACACAAAAGTCAGGACATGCTCTCAAGGATGTGTGTGTCATAAAATCATGTTCTATTCAGTCTGGCTCATAAAATCACATCAAAGTGTATTACTCCACTAAAAATGTTATATAGTTGTAATAAATACACAGTTGTTCAAATTACCTGTTATGTGTTAATTATGAATTATCCTTTGAAATGTATTTTGAATTTTGAAAAATATTTTTCAGACATAGAATATTTTGGATTTATCAAGGTAGGTTTACAAGAATAGATTATTACAGTAATTTTCAGCTATTTTCTTGGAAATTCTTGTATTCTGAAAAGTCTTGTCCAGAAAAAAAATATGCCCAGGTAAACTAAGTTTGATAAAAACTAGAGTAAACAAAATTAAATGGTTATTATTTTTCTGAGCCTTTGAAGTTATTATGTATTACATATGGCATATTATGTCTAATACATAAACATATACTTTATGTCTATGCTAATTATTATGGATATCATATATAACACTGTCTACTTTTCTTACTAAAGTATCTGTTGTCACAGAGCACTTATTAGAACTAAATGTTCTTCGGACATTATTTGTAAAATCTAAGTTGCACCCCAATTTGAGTTGCAAATCAAGAAATTTTAGTTGGAAAAAAAAACATTTTTTAACTCTTTTTTCTCACCAAGAAAGAATTGACTTGGAAGCATAGCTATGAACACAAAATAGTTGATCTTACTGCTTCCTCATAATTTACCTGTTGAGAGTTAAAATAAGAAGACTCAGACTTCAATTAATTTAGGATAAGTCTTATAATAAAAGAATGTCAAAATTGAAATCATTCCATGAGACAATCATTAAAAGATAATAAAACAAGTAGAAAAGAAGGAATATCTGGTGGTAATAAAATTACCAGTGATAGATTTCATGAACTGTGCTGTCTGCACTGCATCATTTTAGAGATAAAGAAGGAAAATTTATTTGAGCTGTCAGTTAAACATAGCAGAGTACCAAACTCGTGTAAGGAAAAATGATGTTAAGAAACAAATATTTTGTATATAGTTGTGCATCTTTATTATCATTTTTAGAAATTGAAGCTTGCTCACTTATACTTAAATGTAGGATGGCAATACTTTTGAGACCCAATTAGTGATTTCTTTGAATAAAAATCAAATTATTGTTAATTATTGAACAACAGATTTGGTAGGCAGAAGATGTACGTATCAATAGTCTTAGTATTGTTTAAATAGATCACAACTACTTCTGAATGCTAATAAACAGTATCTCTTTTCACCTGCAGAAGTTGTAAAGAGATGTATAAAATCAATGACAGGTGTAAAATTATATACATGCCATATTTCTGGGAGTCTTTTTGGTATTCTGGAAAATAAAGTTTAGCTATTAGATTCATCAAAACAACCTCTTACCCACACAGTTTAGTGTCTAGAACATAGGATCTGAGATTTCTTTGTTACTCTTAATATCACTAACTTCTTCTACTAAAATATTACTCAATATTTTTTGACAGGTTGGTTTGCCACTTCAGGTTTGTTATATTTTTCAGATTGAGCTCAACAGCCAACAAAAATAAAAGTTTTGAAATTTTAATATTGGCCTAATAATTGGAGATAGTAGCTTGTCTTTTTGTATACCCAGTTTTCTTGAAGCAAATTCAGGCAATAAAGATGCATCATTATGTTTTTAGGTCACATAAAACACCAACGCAAAGGGACTAAAACTAATAAAAATGACACTAAGGTAATGGAAATATGTAGACTCTTTCAGCAGTAAGATCAATTTTGAAGCTCATACTATTTGCTATAAACATAAATAAAACTACTTTGTATCAAATAACTTGTTAGACGTTCATGAATTTTACCTTTGATAGAATTTAAAATTCTCTGACAAAACCAAAATAGAATATAACAACAAAAAATATCAACAACATTAACTGCGTTTTCTTTGTGTTTTAATTTTTACTTTTAAATATGTGGAATACAATTCAGGGTTAGGTATACAAATATTCATTATGCAGGGACCCTTGTGATGAGGTGTGCCCCCTGGCAGTTTCCCACTACTGCCAACCCCACCCCCGCCCGCCCCTGGCAGTTTCCCACCACTGCCAATCCCTTTCATATGGTATTACCACAGTTGTTCAAGGTCCGCTTATGAGTGATAACATGTGATACTTCATTCTCGTTTCTGTGATAGATCCCTCAGTATGATAGCCTCTACCTTCTTCCAAGTAGCTGGGAAGTTCATAATTTTGTTCTTTTTTTATAGCTGAGTAATATTCCTTTGTGTATATGCACGACATTTTTTTTTTACCAGTCCTCTTTCTGTGGAAGTACAGTTGGTTTCATGTTTTTGCTATTGTGAATAATGCTGCAATAAAAATGTGTGTACAAGTATCTTAATAACAGAGTGATTTGAGTTTCTCCAGGTGTATTCGCAGTAGAGGGATTGCGGGGTCATACGGAAGGTCGATTTTTAGATGTTTTAGAAATCACCAAACTATTTTCCACAGAGCTTACCAGTTTACACTTCCACCAACAGTGTAGAAGTGTTCCCTTCTTGTTGCATCCTCTCCAGCATCTGTTGTTTATTGAGTTGTTGTTGATGGCCTTTCTGACTGGAGTAAGGTGATATCTGTGTGGTTTTAATTTGCATCTCCTTGATGTCAATCCCAGTTACTGTGACCCCCCCTGCAGTTTCCCACTACTTTCAATTCCTTTCCTACAGTAGTACAGTAGTTGTTCAAGGTCCATTTATGAGTGAGAACATGTGGTACTCAGCTCTTTGGTTCTGTGAGAGATCACTCAGTATTATAAACTCTAATTCTATTCACATTGTTGCAAAGTTCATATTTAGTTCTTCTTTATGACTGCATAATATTCCGTTGTATACATGTACCACATTTTTTTAATCCAGTCCTTTTTGATGGGCAGCACGGTCGTTCCATTTCCCTGCTATTGTGAACAATTCTGTGATAAATATATGTGTGCAAGACTCTTTTTAATGGAGTGAACTGAGTTCTTCCAGGTACATTTCCAGTAGGGGGATTGTGGGGTCATGTGGAAGGTCAATTTTTAGAGCTTTTAGGAATTGCCGCACTGATTTCTACAGAGGCTGTACTAGTTTACAAACCCACCAACAGTGTAGAAGTGCACCCTTTTTGCCACATCCTCTCCAGCATCTGCTATTTTTTGTTATTGATTACGGCCATTCTGACTGGAGTTAGGTGATAGCTCGATGTGGTTTTAATTTGCATCTCCTTGATGACTACTGATGCTGAACAGATTTCCATGAGTCTGTTGGCTGCTGGTATATCTTCTTTTGTGAAGTGTCTATTCATACCTTACCCTACTTTGTAATGGGGCTGTTTATTTGAGCATGTTTGAGTTCCTTGTACATCTTTGTTTGAGTTCCTTGTACATCCTTGATGTTAGGCCTTTTTCAGACATGCAGTTGGCAAATATTTTTCCCAGTCTTTGGGCTATCTCCCTGCTCACTTGATGGTTTCTTTGGCCTTGCAGAAGCTTATCAGTTTAATGATGTCCCACTTGTCTATCTTATCTCTTATGGCATGGGCACTTCGGGTTTTAATCAGGAATTGGTTGCCAGTTCCAACTTCCATAAGAGTATCTCCTGCATTTTCTAAGGTTCTTATAGTTTGAGGTTTTACATTTAGGTCTCTGATCCATTTAGAGTTAATTTTTTTATGTATGGGGACAGGTAGGGGTCCTGTTCAATCTTCTGCTCATGGTCAGTCAGTTTTCACAGGACCATTTACTGAATAGGTTCTCTTCTCCCCAGTAGTGGATGGTGGAGGCTTTTTCGAAGATGAGTTGGTTGAGAAATTGAGGTTTTGCTTCTGGAATCTCAGTTCTATTCTGTTGGTCTATATGCCTGTTCTTGTACCCATACCAGGCTGTTTTGATTATTGTAGCTTTATGGTATATTTAAAGTCTGGGAGTGTGAAACCTCCTACTTTGTTTTTTTTGTTTTTGTTTTTGTTTTTATTTTGCTGAGGATTGTTTTTGCTATTCTTGGTTGATTATGTTTCCATATGAATTCCTGTGTTGTTTTTTCTAGGTCTAAGAATGTTGCTGGTAATTTGAGTGGTATTGTATTGTATCTGTAGATTGCCTTAGGTAAAATGGACATCTTAACAATGCTGGTTCTTCCAATTCATGAGAATGGAATATTTTTCCACTTGTGTCATCTTTGATTTCTTTGAGCAATGTTTTGTTGTTTTCATTGTAAAGGTCTTTTATGTTTCTGGTAAGGATGATGCCAAGGTATTTCTTTTCTTTTCTTTTCTTTTTTTTTTTTTGGTGACTATTGTAAATGCGATTGTGCTTTTCATTTGGTTTTCTGTTTGTTTATTGTTGGTGTATAGAAATGCAGTTGTTTTTGTACATTTATTTTATACCCTGAGACTTTGCCAAAGTCCTTTATCAGTGCCAGGAGGTTTTTGTCAGATTCACTTGGGTTTTCAAGGTGTACAATCTTGTCATCTGCAAAAAGAGATAACTTGATTTCCTCTCTTCCTATCTGGATACCTCTGATTGCCTTTTCTTCCCTGATTGCTCTATCCATGACTTACAAAACTATCTTGAATAAGAGGGGCAAGAGTTGTCTTGTTCCTGTTTTCAAGGGAAATTGTTCCAATTTTTGTCTTTTTAGGAGTATACTGGCTGTGGGTTTTTCATAGATGGCTTTTACTATTTTGAGTATGTTCCACAAATACCTAGATGTTCGAGGGTTTTTATCAAGAAGGGGTGCTGGAATTTAACAAAAGTTTTTTCTGCATCTAATGATATATTCATGTGGCTTTTGTTTTTACATCTGTTGATGTATTTAATTATGTTAATGGTCTTATGAATGTTGAACCAGCTTTGCATTCCAGTCATGAAACCTATTTGGCCATGATGGATGACTTTTGAGATGTGTTGTTGAATCTGGTTTGCTAGGATCTGGTTGAGAATTTTAGCATCTATGTTCATCAAAGATATTGGCTTGTAATTCTCTTTCTTTGTTGGGTCTTTATCTGGCTTGGGTATCAATGTGATGTTAGCTTCATAAAATGATTTGGGGAGAGTACCATCTTCCACAATCACCTGGAATACTTTCAATAGGATTGGTATCAGTTCCTCCTTGTATGTTTTGTAGAATTCTACTGAAAAGTCATCTGGTCCAGAACTTTTTTTGGTCAGTAGTTTTCTTATGACATAATAAATTTCCTTGATTGTTATTGGTCTATTTAGGGTCTCAGTGCCTTCTTTTTTCAACCTAGGGAGGTTGTGTGATGTCAGAAAGTCCTCCATTCCTTTTAGGTTTTCAAGTTGTTTTCCATACATAGTAGTCTCTGGTTATCTTTTGTGTTTCCTCAGGGTCAGTTATGACTTCATCTTTTGTGTTTCTGATTGAGTTTATTTGGGCTTTTTCTCTCTTTTTCTTGGTCAGTCTGGCTAGAGGACCATCTATCTTGTTTATCCTTTCAAAGAACCAGTTTTTTGTTTTGTTTATTTTTTGTATTATCTCAAAAATGTTTTCTTTTCACACATTTATCTACATATATTGCATTACATTCTTGTCTGTATACATGTCAATTTCTATTCATACATGTTATTAATTATAAGAGGTATTTGTTCAACCCAGGATTACAAAGAAAGAGTACAAGGAAAATTGAGGATGGGTTATTTAATCCTAAGTATTCTGAATTAGGAGAACTTTGTTTTTATTTTGCTATTCTATTCATTCTTCTCATTGCAAATGAGTCCTCCTCATCTCTTCTTAGTTCTAGCAGGAGGAATGTAAAGTAGATGATGAGAGCATCAATATTCTATATGAATTTTTTTCCCCATCTACATGAGAAAACAAAAGCATGCTGTGAAAAATTATTTCTAAAAATCAATGCATGAAATTATAAATTTAAGATAAACAATATTACTGTAAAAACTAAACAAGCTATTTAGGAAGACTTGAACTCTGCTTAGTACAGAGGGAAAGAGAAAAGAGAGAGAGAGAGACAGAGAGAAGGAGAGAGAAGAAGTATTATTGCTCTCATGATCATTTATAAGCACAAAGAGAATAGAATCAGGTGATTTTCTAATGGTTCTATATTTGTACTTTGTGTCTTTGATAATAGAGATTGGTGCAACTCCATTTAGCATATCAGTCACAGATATTTTCCTAGGGTTTACCCAAGAGTCCTCATATATTTTGTTATGAAGGAAGCAAAGCTAAGCTTGTTTTTCAATTTTCACAACAGAAGATCAACACTAGCTGACATTCCGCAATAATCCAAGATAACATATAGAAGCCAAAAAAGAGAAACAGACTCATTTTAAATAAGACTCATTCTCAGAAATTCATGACAAAATAAATGCTTCCAAAGTTTATTTGGCTGTGCTAGGTGTTTAACTGGAAACATCAGAACATTTCTTTTCTCTATGAAACTCAGCAATCTGTTTAAAATTCTATCATCGCCTTTTAAATGCAGGAATAAAATACTGCAAAAAAATGGTAAGGTACTGTCAATTAATATGAGCCTGTAGCAGTTAAAAACAAAGAAAGATTATTTGCTATTAGCCCCTAGCCATTTCAAAAACTATTCTCATTTTTATGGTTTTTAAAAAAATATATGTACAAAATAGGTTAAATAGTGGGAGGTGTGTGTGTCTGTATGTGAATGTGTATGTAACAGAGAGAAAGAGAGAACTAAAAAGTGGATCTTTATCACCTTAGAGAACATAGGACATTTTCTCAGTTTAAAACATGTTCTTTTTATTAGAAAACTCCCCCAGGCAGTTCACTGACTCCAATTATACTTTTAAAATACTACTTAAAGCTCCATTTATTACAAATTATGTCCTTCCTATTTCTGGCTGTTATCTTCCCCTGATATTCATGTTCTATTTTGAGGAAAAGATCGGCTCACTGGGGACATTCCTGGCTGTATCATCAAATAGTCCCCAGGGAAAGACAGCAACTAACAGACAAGCTGTGTGAGCTCTGCCATAGATATGGTGCTGGGCTAAACAACTGCTCAGCACCGAAGCTGACACTCTTGCAGATAATCCACTAAGCCTGTCTCCACATCCCAGTAAGTGCCTGGATGATAACAACACATTAGAGATAGTTAATTAGGTAGAAACCATCCAAAGGGGATTTTCTCACCTGTTCCACAAAATGATTTGAAATACGTGCTGAAGTAAATATTTTAACAAAGGCTTTATTCTTCACAAAGTTATTTTGGCCTTATTTCAATGGAACTTTCTGGGAATATATTTAGGTTCAACACAGAAATAGATATCTTTAATACTGCTATTGTTATTAGTATAATTACCATTATTGATTTGTTCTTATTTGCTGCTGCAAACAAGCAAAAAAAGATCTTTGTGCTCTAGTTGTCTATTGTTGCATATTAATAAAAATACCCTAAACTTAGTGGCTTTAAACATCATATTGTTATTTCTCACAAGTCTGTGAAGTGACTGAGCTTAGCTGGGCAGTTCTATCTTTTCATCAACTGCTCAGCAAGATGGCTAAGGTTATGCTTAACTGAGGTAATTGAATCCTTCCCCTACCTTCTTCAGTTACAGATCTGTATCATTCTTGGATATAGTAAAAACTGAATTTGAACACTGTCTACAAATCCTCATTCTTTATGGCATTCCTCCCGGGAATGCCTTCTTCATGCCTCAGACCCATAGAATGGGCATTTACATGGAACTGGTCTTAATAACGATTAGATTAAGCTGCTTGTTCTAATTATTAGCACACTTACTAATCTGATGATCACATTTATATAGGGGTTCAATGAGATGAGAACCTACTGAAGTTAAGAATTCACAACACATTTGAAACTTTGTTTATCATACAAAAAATGACATTTAAAGTAATAATAATAAGCTAACATTTATTAAATCTTGATATTTTTTAATGTAGTATTAAAATATTTGCATGAATTATCTCACCTGATTCTCACAGTAGCTATGGGAGGTTCATTGTGAGACTCCTGATTTTGTGGTAAGGAAACAAGGAAACTTTGGTTTGGAATTCTTTAAGTTGTGGAGCCAGAGCTTGATACCAGCTTTACCACCAAGTTCAACATTCTTAACAACTCCATTATGTGTTGTAAACATAAGGCAGCCCTCAAAAAACTGATAATCAATTAATTAATTAACTTCTGTATAAAGAGCTACAATGTAATATGGGGAGAATACCTGGCAGCAGAATGAAGGACGATGGCGCCAGTGAGACTCGGTACCCTTTGAGGCCAAGAGATTTATTAGAGCAGCGGCTACAGGGAGAGGGAAGGAGGTCTGTAACCGCCTGGTGGGAAAAGGGAGTGAGAGAGAGAGGGCGAGAGAGAGGTCTGTATTTATCAGTTTTGGGAGGGGGCGGCCTGTGCTCTCTGAGCCTGGCCGTGCCAGCCAGAGCCATCTTAGGGTCTTTATTGGAGGGAGCTATGAGGTAGTATTCCTATAGGGAGATAATGTTTGTACATGAGTTTAAGTTTTGGGCGCACGGGAGAGGCAGGAATTTATGACCTTTGTTGTCTTTGTTAGGTTCCCTAGTGTTGGCGCCATCTCGGGAGACATCCTTCTGGCTGTTCCCCGTGCCTTTCACAGAATCTTTCTAAATATAATGACTTTTGAAATCATTAGTTTGAATCATGTGAAACTGACATTTTTAGATCATAATATTTGAATATTGACAATTTCATATGATTTAAGCTAATATTGACAGTACAATTTTAGCATTATATATAATATTGAAAGAATCCTAATTATTAATTCCCTTTCTTCTAACTTTTTAAAAACAATTTTAGGACTGAAAGTTGCCACAATATTACAATAAATATTACATCATCAAAAATAATGAGTGCAATATTTAGGAGGAGTGTCACCTATGTGAGAGCAAAACATCATAAAATAAGAAATGCAGGTCAGTTTGATTCTGCTCTTCATGGCAAGTTATACTAAATAATCTAGAGGAAGCTGAATGTATTCTTCATTGTTATAAAATAAAGGTTTCCACAACATTTTCAGAAAAATAAATATTTTCCTGGGATTTAATATTCACAACTCAAGAACAAACTTACAGTGACTAATTTCATATGTATTTATACTTGTGAATGTGTATATTGTGTAGGGGAGTGCATGTGTGTGTGCTTCATGATCTCATTCATAAAGAAAAATCAGGAAAAAGTTACCAGTCGATTCATGACAAAAAGTCATTTATAGGGTAGATCAGTTTGCTAAATGGTTGTCAGTAGTCTTGTCTACTGAAATGTATCTTTATGAATTTGTCTCACTGCAGTATCTGCTATTCAATGTTGCAGAATCAGACACTTGAATTTATTAGTTTATTAAAGTTGACATTGATATCATTGATTCAAAATAGCAAACATTGTAATGAATATTAATAGTTTCATCAAAACCTATTTACTCATAAATTATAAGATGATATAGTTGTAGTTGTAGTGAAACAAAACAGTGTGTTCTCTTTTCAATATATTTTTTTAATAAGATAAGCAACATGCACACACGCATGACAATCAGAGGTTTGTAGAGAGAGCATGCAGTCTGAATGAAAAGAGTCATTTTAAGATGCACAGGCTTGTTGCCATGAGGTTAGGAAGATGATTAGAGGAACTTCAATATATGTGGATTCTTCTTGCCTTTCCCATCAGACTGCCTTTATTTTGGCTATGGCACACCTTCCCCCGGACAGGGCTTGAGTGTGAACTGAACTAGAAATGTTGATGTCTGTTTGTCATGCCCTCACCAAATCTTGATGACATCTGCCTTGAGCATTTCTTCTGTTGCCAAGCAGTTCTATTCTGGACCTCCTACAAGCCTCATCTCAGTTATTTGGGTCAACGGTGAGCACCAGGTCTCAAACCACTGATCCCCAGGATGGAGAGCCATTGGTGACATTTGGGCTGTTATTTTTCTGGTTCAAAATGGGTGACTTACTCGAAGAGTTTTCTCCCTCAGAATTTTGAGTGGGAGTAGGAGTAGTGGCATTATGTGGACATGTGGAACTGAAAGAATAGACAATTGAAGCAGTATACATGGCCAGGTAAGTAGAAAGATAAGGAGTAGAGGCTGTGTTGATTAGTGCAACAAGGAGAAAGTCAGTCTGTAAAGAAAAGTTGTGTAAGAGAGACTTATCCTCATAGTTACATCTTTTAAACAAATCCTCCAAGGAAATGTTCTTACATTTTATATTCAAGTCAAACATTACTGTCAAAATGTTCTCTGCAAATTTTGTTTTTGTTCTATGTATTGAATATAAATGCATATTTGTGATCAACTGGTTACTTCAAGTTTTCTTCCACTTCGGTGATCCTTTCTTTCTCAGCAAGACATGATGTGATTTTAATTGAGGAATTATTTTACGCATTAACTCAAAGGGAAATGCAATTTATCTTATTTCCAATTTCTTCAGTAACTACCTCTTAATGCCTCCTCACAATTAACCTATGGTATATTTTAAAAGTTACAAATGCTTCAACTTAACAATATTTATTTATTTGTAACTTGGCATTCACTTTATTTATTTATTTATTTATTTTTGAGTTGGAGTCTCACTCTGTCGCCCAGACTGGAATGCAGTGGCTGCTCCCGGCCACCGCAGCTTCAACCTGCTGGGCTCTGGTGATCCTTCCACCTCAGTCTTCCAAGCAGCCAGAATTACAGGCATGCGCTACCACGCCCGGCTGATTTTTTGATTTATTGTAGAGATGAAGTCTCTTTGCCCAGGTGGATCTCGAACCCGCAGGCTCAGGCAATCCACTCACCTCAGCCTCCCAAAGGCATGGGATTACAGGCTGAGTCACCGAGCCGGCTGGCATTTACTTTAAATACGTTCAGTTTATCATAAGAATTAACTTTACACTAGAAATGCATTTTCTTAAAAATTTCATCAGGTATGAGAAATATACCACCTGGAAGTTTAAGAAACCAAAAAGTAGTACAATTTCAACAATATATATTTAAAAATAATTTTATCTATATCATACCTTTTATAAATTATAAAATGTAATTTGTTCTTAAATAACATCTAAGCATTTTATACTTATATGAGCTTTTACATTTTTAACAAATATTTCAAGATTCAATAGTTATGAAAGACAAAATTTATAAAGGACCAAAGCATAGCCATGGCAGCTTACCAAATGATAATATAAATAATTGAAACTGCAGATAATCGTTTTACGTTTAGGTTTTTGGTACATTTAGAGTTGATTTTTGTGTATGGGGATAGGTAAAGGTCTTGTTTTAATATTCTGCATGTGGTCATCCAGTTTTCCAGCACCATTTACTGAATAGGTTCTCCTCTCCCAAGAGGTTGATGGTGGAGTCTTTGTCAAGGATGTGTTGGTTGAGAAATTGGTGTTTTGCTTCTGGAAACTCTATCCTGTTCCATTGGTCTATATGCCTGTTCTTGTATCAATACCAGGCTGTTTTGATTATTTTAGCTTTATAATAAAGCTTAAAATCTGGGAGCATGATGAGTCCCACTTTGTTTATTTTGCTGAGGATCATTTTGATTATTCATGGTTGTTTATGTTTCCATATGAATTCCTGTATTGTCATTTCCAGGTCTGAGAAGAATGCTGCTGGTAATTTAATAGATATTGCTTTAAATCTCAAACTGTAAGAACCTTAGAAAATGAGAAAGACACCCTTATAGAAATTGGAAAGCAACCAATTCCTGATCAAAACCCCAATTGCCCATGCCAAAAGATATAAGATAGACAAGTGGGACCTCACCAAACTGACAAGCTTCTGCAAAGACAAAGAAACCATTGAGAGAACAGGAGCCAGTCCACAGACTGGGAAAAATATCTGCCAACTGTATATCTGACAAAGGCTCTACAAGAAACTCAAATGTGCCAAAAAGAAAAAATGAACAGCCCCATTACAAAATGGGCAAAAGATATGAATAGACACTTCTCAAAAGAAGACATACGAGCAGCCAACAGATACATGATAAACTACTCAGCCTCACTAGTCATCAAAGAAATGCAAATTAAAACCACAATGACAGTAGTCGATATCCACAAGGGGAAGGGGGGACACACCTCATCATTAAGGGTACCTGCACAATGAACATTTGTATACCTAATCCTGAATTGTACCCCACAATTCAAAATAAAAATTAAAAGAGAAAATAAAAAGAAAAGCATTTTTGTTCAAAAATCTAAATTTTCCCATTCAGTTCAAGAATAAATATAATATCATTGCCGCTAATAAATATATTGGACAAATTAAGAAATTTTTTGTGGGTATTATAAATTTGATTTCTTTATTTCAATGATTTCCCTATGAAATCTGTCCCCTTCCTTATCACCAGGGGCAGTGACAAAGGATGATTTTTTTTTTGTGGTATAATTATGCATCTATTTTCCTCAGTGCATGGGTGAGTTATGGAAACAGGATGTTATCACCTAATCTATACTTTTAGAAAATATTCTATTCGAATTGCACTACTGGTGGTTACTTGAGCTTTCGTCGGGCTTCCTTAAAAATAGATCTCTTTACTCTGAGCTCTGCCACTACTCACAGCTGTCCTCTCTCAACTTCTGATATACCAAATACTTCTGTAGGTTTTGCAAGTGACAAACTCCAGCTTGAAATCAAGACTAGGCTCCATACTCATAAATTACCCCCTACCTTCTTGTCAACTTTCTGCATTCCAATAACCTGGGGAAAATACAGGGAAAGTATACTGTTTTAATTCTTTCTTTAATACTATTCTTCAAATTTCATGATTCTTCATCCAAGCTTTTGATGTTAACTTTTAGTATTAGTCTTCCAACAGGAAAGGGGTGAACCAACCCTGGTTTGCATATATTCTTCAATTCTTTTGTCTCCTGCTTTAGTAGGTCTCTAGCGAATCTTGAAACACTGTCTCATGGACTTATCTTTATCTGTTTACATATGCAGTGCATGTCCTCTTGAGGTGATGGTGGGGGACCCAGGGGACTCTGAAACAGAAGTTTATGTCCTGCTCATTCCATAGCTCAAGTTATTGCTGCAAGCAAACATTATGTATCTTACCTCTTTACAAAAATATCGCACTATGGTAATAAATCTGCTCTGGTGGCACATCTGAAAGCAAAACATGTCACAGATATTTCAATTCTAGACCACCTATAATTACTAGAGCAAGGTGCACAGTGTTCAGTATTCCTTTAGATGACTATTTATTGTACTATTCCCCCCCAAAACGTGGTTTCCATGGCAACCTTGTCTGCAGATAGTTTCAGAATAGCCTTTTACAGCTTCAGAATCATGAATATATTTTATCCACTTGGAAAAAAAAGGAAACAGAACAGGTTTCACAATTAATTTATTCAATATCAAGAACTGTTTCTCCTCAAGCTACCTTCCTTTCACATGCACAAAATATCATTAACAATAATGCTCTTGGTTTTTAGAGAAGAGGGAGGGAGAGACAGAGAGAGTGAGAATCTTCCCACTCCTTCCAAAAGATGGCAACTGTTCTCTGATGAGGAATTAAAATTACTTCATCATTTCTTTAAAAAGCACACTGTGTTTGAAGTGTGTGACAAAACAGTTGGAACACTTCAAATAAGTACTGCTAGAACATGCTTATATTTGATATGTGTGGAGGATTTATTGTCTATTTAGATATAGATAGAAGAAATAAATCATAAGCATATATTAAACATCTTCTAATAATAAGCACTATGAGATTCCTAGAAAGAGGAATGTGACATTGTTATTGCCCAGCTCATGAGAGAGTAAGAAAACATGATGGTTGCTGACAAGTTAGGAGCCCAATGGGAACAGCGAGGAGGTATATCACCCAACCTGGGTGTGTAAGGAATGTTCTTGAAGGGGCGCTATTATCATTAAGTATTTGAGGATAAGTAAGAAAATTTTGTCAAGTAGAAAGTGTGTGGAAAAGGTGTTTAACATTGACATATAGAATAAGATATGTTGTCATATGAAGAGACAAGATATAGATGAAAGAAACTAATTGCAGAAGTGTGTACTATTCCTATAAGTTGTCAATAAATTAACACATAGAGCAGAAACATGAATTAAGGTTTGGGAAAGTGAAAGACAAGAGAATATTCATGTATAATTGCCTTTATAGGTTTTTGAATTGCTGCTGGTAGCACAGATGTTGTGCCACCGTTTAAGGAAACACCAAGAAAAATGCTTATCAGTTCAATGAACACTTTCTGTGAGGCTACTTTTAGATTGGTATAGACTATTAATAGCATTCATTTAATCCCTTAGAATAACATTGTAAAAAAGCAGAAACACTGCTCAGTCTCCCAAGGCATCAAAAGAGTTCCTAGGGGAACTCTTGATGACCTTTGTTTCCATGAAAGGATGCCAAATTCTACCAATGAGTGAGATTATGGAGGATTCCCTTCAATTTGCAATTTCTCTTGCCTTTGAAAACATGAATAGAGACAATAGAAAAAGCTGTAATGTTTATTCTAAGATGTTCTATATATGTATGTTCTTTCACATTATCACAACAAAAAGGCAAAACTGCAATAAAAAAATACAAACTCTATAAATAAATGAGAATGTGTGGCATTAGCTACGACCTGGACTATAACCAGAGGGACAACTGCCATCATTACTAAGAAAGTCACTGTCTAGGTCCATTAGCATTAAGTAGGAATCTCACTAGGACCTTCTGTGGTGATTCAAATTGCCGCCAATTTTCTCCATGCAAATTACAGTGAACACTTTTTATAAAATGAAAATTTGGTTCTTACAGAATGGAGTTGGGAATGTTTCCTGGCACTTTTGAAGTTCATTATCTTCATTTGTAGAATGAAAGAATTAAAGTAGATAATTTATACATTACATAGAAGAAAATGGAAGACCTACTATTTTAAAAATTCACAGTAATTCAGATGTCTTTTAGTGCCTTTCATTTCTCAAGGCATTTCCTGATGTGTGCCCTAATTCAATACTTAGAATAAGTTTTCCCTTTCTGTTATCTATATGACAACTGCACTTTTTACTACTTTACTTAAGACATCAAAAACCATCAGTGATTTCTCTTTTCCTCTGACTTTTTAATTGGTTTATCGAATATTGAACCATCTCCCTAGAGCTAAAATTTCTGCTTCTCCAATTGAACTTTTCTTTGTCAATTATTTGCCATCATCTTTATTAGACTGTTAGTCTTCTAGGTGTCTCCAGAAGTCTAGTCATGCTCATTACTAGAAGAAACAAACATTTTCACTAAACTTCACTCCTAGTGGCAATATTTGAAATATTTTATTAGTTAGGAAACAATAGTGAAACAAGATAGGAGAAAAATACCCTAGATCAAAAACTCAGAATTATCTCTTTGGAAAGTCTCTGTTATCAAATAATGTCTCTGGCTATTATGAAAATCTAGAGTTTACAAACAACTAACATATGCCAATAATTGTGCAAAATGTTTTTGCATGCCTTACATAATTAATACTCAAAATATACTGGTGACATTAGATGGAATCCAGATTTGTTTGTTTGTTTGGTTTTGTTAAAACAATGAGGGAACTGCAAGTCAAATAAATGGAATAACCTACCTTACCTTATACAACGAATACATGGCCTAGCAATGAATCAAATAAAGATAATTCAGACTCCAAACTTAAACCCACATGTTTTTAAAAAAATTTTCCTAACGGTATTAGTGAGAAAATTTTCCATAAAAATTTGTGGTGGGTTTCTCTTTCTCTTTATGAGATTTTACTTTAATGAATGACCATGTTTCACTGTAAGAATTCAGACAAACAACATTTTTCATGGAAGTTTCTTGCCTGAAGCTCTGAAATGATCTGAGTCCACATTATTCTCCTTCAGGGTTTGGTTGGAGATTCATTCCCATGATGACGTACTTTGATGTGCTTTAAATTTATTCTGTTTTTAACGCTGTTTTCTGATTTATCTGAACATTGCCACTAGTTCTATTTTAATTAATTGTGTTTGGAAGCATACTCAGGGTCTCTCCAGAAAAGTATGCTTCCTCAGAACTCAGTCGCATTATTTTCTAGGTCAAGATGAATAAGTAATCAAAAGATATGTGTTCTGATCCATGGACTGCCACTAATTAGCTGTGTGATCCCAACCTTTAAAAAAAAGAAAAAGAAAAACTCATTTAACCTCTCTGAAACTTTCTTGCTTCATTTGTAATACAGTGAGTGAAGAGAAAAATTTGAACTTCCTTTCCAACTCTAGTAATATGTAAATCTCTCTGTCTCTCTCTCTCTTTCTCTCTCTCTCTCTCTCTCTCTCTCTCTCTCTCTGTGTGTGTGTGTGTGTGTGTATATTTGTGGGATTTTTTATACTTAACTTCTTCTACACAGGGTCACAAAATCTGAGTCTAAGTCCCTGTCCAATTTTTCCTCTAAAGCACTCGGTCTTCTTACTGTACACAGATGACAATCTTGGCATGATTGCTGCCATTGCAAAGACACCCCTTTTCTCAAATTTCTTCATTTAAAAAGTAGAACACTCTCAGCAACACTTGTTATGACTCATCTTACCTCAGTAGAGTGGATCGTCCTGTCATGCTCAAATAACTAATGCTGGACACATCAGATTTTCCTGACAAAAAATATTTGGGATGGAAGTTCAAAGAAAGCTAGTTAATGTAAGTATTTTAGATGTTCAGGAGCACAATAACTTACTCTCTTCTTCGATTCCAGCCACACTTGTCTTTTTGCTATTTGTTAAACTTGTTGAGCATCTGGTGCCTCAGAGTCTTTGCGCTTGTAAATGACTCTGCTAGTGAGGCGTCACCTGCAAATGCACACAAGGCTCAATCCTTTCTCAGAGAGGGATTCCTCCACCATTCTGTTGAGACTAGCACTTCTCATCCATAAAATTCCATATGTTATTCTTCTTCATAGAATTAAAAAAAATTCTTATGGTATATTTCTTCTTTTTTTATCATTTAAACTTCAGGTAAGGGGATAGCACCATCCTTTATGGTTTGCCTGCATCTAGCCATCATTTTAGTAAATAATAACGCTACTAAAACCTCTTCCATACTCATTCAATTTCTACCAGATTTTCCACCATTACACGCACTTTTGAAGACTTTTAGTCAACTGGTATCTGATAATATGTCAATGTTCACATGCTCCTTCATTGAAGTTAATTAATTACTCCTTAGTTGAAAACTACAAAATGCACTTAACACGGACCTGTCAGATTTGTTTTCCCTCAAATTAGAACAGAGAATGTTAGCTGGGATTTGGGACTAGAGTCTTCACCAATTAAAAGCTCTTGAGAAAGTGTTTTCGATAGAAGTTACCCACTGTTACCTGTGTTTACCTACTAACTAATTAATTCCACATATATTAATCAAACACTAATCATTTGCCAGGAATTACCTTATATACTCTTGTTTCCATGGTGAAAATAAGATCTTTCTTGTTATCAAAAAAGTGATGGCTTATTTTATGGGATATTAACACATAAAAAGCAAATATAAAAGTATGACTTAGGTCCGTGGTAGGCGAATTAGGGTGCAATAAAGAGTAGCTTTGAGAGTACAACATAACATAGTAGTCAGGCAGAGTTCTCTAGTCTCAGTCAAGATTAAAGTGAGGAGGAGTTAGCCACATGATAGATGAGAGGGGGTATGGATGATGAGGTATCCAGGGCAGGAAAGATATCATCATAGAAGGACTGGAAACAGATTGTCTCTAGTCATTGAAAAAAGGTCATTTAGAGAATGTATAAAGGGGAAATGACAATAGATTTATATTTAAAAAAATCACTCTAGTAGCAACGAGAAGAAGCAGTATTAAGTGACAACAAAGCTGACAGAAACAGACAAGTTAGGAGGATCTTGTGCTCCTCCAGAGGAAGAAGGATGTTGGCAAGAACCAGATATCAATTGTGTCAAGGAATGTTTGTAAGAGATTGAAAATGATAAAGGATAAAGGGGGAAAGAGCATCAAGAACAACACCCAGAAACTGTAGTGTGTTCATTCATGGGAGAATGTGGTGGTTCATGTCACTGAAATACAGAAAAAAGAGGATTATGTTGTTTTGTCTGAGACCTGGGGATAAACACAGTTAATTTTGGGGGGTTAGACATCCTGTGGCACTGGGTCTGAATCCTGACTTTAGAAATCTAGGAAGCAAGCAAAAGGCTTGCTTTCAGTTAGAAGAGTGGTGAAGCACCTTCACTGTATCAGGTCAGGTGTAGTGAGCACTGTCATGAACAGAAGTGTGGGTCACTTGGAAGTAAGTCACAGAAGGGTAATCTTGGGACACCTAATAGAAAAACCTGGAGTCTGAGAACAGGGAGGATGGTGTGCACTGGAGGAGACCCAGGACAAAGGATAAATATATCAGAAAAGTACTTTTCTGGTAATTGTTTATTTTATTTTATCATTTTTTACGTTTCAGAAATGTGCAGATGTAGAAGATTATCAAGAAGTTTGTTATAGGAAGCATAGTAATTGAAAATTTACAAATGTCTGCTTTTTCACATGGAATAATTCATGTGAAATTCATTCAATGGAATATTCATTTTAAATATCAAGTTTTTATATTTAAATTTATGTAAATGCATATAATATAATATTAGTACTCATTATAGATTGAGATTCATCTCTAATAAGAAAATATGCTTTGTGGGGTTTATTTATTAGCAATATTGAAATTATTTTCTGTGTATTTTTTATGAATATATAATATTTGCACCTATTTACAGGGTATATATTATATTTACTTATATGCATAGAAAGTGTAGTGATTATATCAGGGTTTCTGGGCTATCCATCGTTTGGAGTACTAATCATTTCTATGTTTTGCAAACATTTTAAGTTCTTTCATCTAGCTACTATGAAATATACAATGTATACACACATGTAATGTTAACTATAGTCACTTTGCTGACCTATCAAACACTGTCTCATTTTTCCTTTCTTACTGTTTACTGTACCCATTAACTAATCTCTTTTTATTGTTTACATTTTTTAATTGTAATTTTAATTTTAGAGTTGTAGGGTACATGAGAGGATTTGTCACATAAGTAAATTGAGTTCAGATGATGTTTGGGCTTCGAGCCAGTCCTCTCTTCCTCTGGTATTGGACCTACTACCCAATGGGTGGTGGTGTGCCTCTTCTCTCTCTCTTCATCAGTAGTGCCTAGTATTTGTTGGCCTTGCCTTTGTGTTTATGTGCCAAATGTTTAGCGCTTGCTTATGACGAAGAACATACAATATTCAGTTTTTTGTTTCTGTGACAGTTCACTTAGAATGATGGCCCCCAGTTTCATCCATGTTGCTGCAAAGGGCATGATTTTCTTCTTCTTTATGGTTGCATAACATTCCACATTATCTTTGACTAGTCTACTTTTCATGGACATTTTGGTTCCATGTTTTTGCTATTGTGAATAGTGCTGCAATGAACATATGTGTTCAGGTGTCTTTTTGGTAGAGAAATTTATGTTGTCCTGGGTGGTTTCCTAGAAGTGGGATTGCCAGATCATATGGTACAATTTTCTTTGAGATATCACACTGCTTTTCACAGAGGCTGAACTAGTTTACATTCCCAACAACAGTATAGAAACATTCTTTTTTCTCTGCAGCCTTGTTAATACTTTTTTGTTTTTGTTTTTGTTTGGTATCTCATTATAGTTTTAACTGGAATTTCTCTGATGATTAGTGAAGTTGTGCATTCTTTTCATGTGTTTGGCCTGAAGTTTTTTTTTTTTTTTTTTTTTCCTTTGCTGCCAACCCCAGGAAAACTTCCCTGAATTGGTTTCCTCACCCTGCTAGGTGCTGGAGAGGGACAGAGAGGCATTTCTGCTTGACATAGACCACCCCCTCAGGATATTTCTTATTAAGGCTCTCTTTAGGGGTTAGGTAGCTGGTGCACAGGTGTCTTGGAAACTAGGGGTCCCCAGGATTCATGCAGACCCACTGATGCTTCTGTCTCTACCCAGGGCAGCCCTCTGCACCCTGCTGACGCAGGAGGGATATAGGGATGGAATATTTTATTAAGCTCATTACTCATAATTGTTGTGTTCAAGTTTTCTATTTTTTCCTGATAAATATTGTAGGTTGTATGTATCCAGAAATTTATCTATTTTCTCTGTTTTCATTTCTCATTTTCCATTTTGAGTCTTCTTTTCTCATGCTTAGTCTAATGAGCAGTTTATCAATTTTGTGTAACTTTTTAAAAAGTCAGTTCTTCATTAATTCTTTGTATGTTTATTTTTAGTTTTTACTTAATTTAGTTCTTTCGTATTTCTCTGCTTCTATTAGTTTGAATTTGATTTATCCTTGTTTTTCTAGTTAGATTGTTTATCTGAAATATGTTACCTTTTTGGGTAGATGTTTATTGCTATAACTCTTTTTTTTATTCATAATCAATATTTTTTATTATGGTTTTGTGGGGTACAGTTAAGGGTTAGGTGTACAAGTATGTTTCATTCAGGCACCCTGTTGATAAGAGGTATTTCCCCATCCCCAGACAGATATTTGCTACGGTTAATCCCATCTCCCTCCCCCCCATAGTTTCCCAGTACAGTCAGTCATTTTCTTATAATATTACATTGGATGTTCAAGGTCCATTATATGAATGAGAACATGTGATACTCAGATCTTTGTTTCTGTGAGAGGTCACTCAGTATTATAGACTCTAGTTCCATCCAGGTTGCTGTGAAATTCATGATTTTGTTCTTTTTTATGGTTACATAGTATTCCATCATGTATATATACCACATTTTTTTAATCCAGTCCTCTTTTGATGGGCAGCATGGTTGTTTCCAGGTTCTTGCTATTGTGAACAATGCTGTGATAAACATACGTGTGCAGGTATCT
>NW_007247741.1:468298-502634 GCF_000164805.1 Carlito syrichta | reverse complement strand
ATGATTTTTGAGATGTATTGTTGAATCTGGTTTGCTAGGATCTTATTGAGAATTTTAGCACCTATGTTCATCAGAGATATTCGCCTGTAGTGCTCTTTCTTTGTTGGATCTTTACCTGGCTTGGGTATCAATGTGATGTTCGCTTCGTAAAATGATTTGGGGAGAGTTCCATCTTTTTTGTTTGTTTGCTTTTTCATTGACTCCTTTTCTTACTTTATTCCATAGGGAGCTGGGGCAGAGAAGTGGATGTTAACACTGTTTTGAGAGATGAAAAACTTTCGACAATTCACCGGTTACATAATTATTACATACAAAATTAGATGAACTGTATTCATGATAAGGCGTGACTGTCGACTGAATTGATTGATTTTTGCAAAAATCTGCCAAAATTCCTACACATACTCGAGTATTTCTTTTCTTTTCCTTTCTTTTTTTTTCATAATCAATATTTTTTATTATGGTTTTGTGGGGTACAGTTAAGGGTTAGGTGTACAATTATGTTTCATTCAGGCACCCTGTTGATAAGAGGTGTTTCCCCATCCCCAGACGGATATTTGCTACTGTTAATCCCATCTCCCTCCCCCCTCATAGTTTCCCAGTACCGTCAGTCATTTTCTTATTGTATTACATTGGATGTTCAAGGTTCATTATATGAGTGAGAACATGTGATACTTGGATCTTTGTTTCTGTGAGAGGTCACTCAGTATTATAGACTCTAGTTCCATCCAGGTTGCTGCGAAATTCATGATTTTATTCTGTTTTATGACTGTGTAGTATTCCATCATGTATATGTACCACATTTTTTTAATCCAGTCCTCTTTTGATGGGCAGCATGGTTGTTTCCAGGTTCTTGCTATTGTGAACAATGCTGTGATAAACACATGTGTGCAGGTATCTTTTTTATAGAGTGATTTTGAGTTCTTTAGGGTATATTCCCAGTAGGGGGATTGCAGGGTCATATGGGAAGTTGATATTTAGAGCTTGAAACAGGACCCCTATCTATCCCCATGCACAAAGGTTGACTCCAAATGGATCAGAGACCTAAATATAAAACCTCAAACCATAAGAACCTTAGAAAATGAAGGAAATACCCTCATGGAAATCGGAACTGGCATCCAATTCCTGAACAAAACCCAAAACCCACAAGTCATAAGAGAGAAGATAGACAGGTGGTACCTTATTAAACTGACAAGCTTCTACAAGGCCAAAGAAACCATCAAGAGAGCAGGGAGACAGCCTACAGACTGAGAAAAAGTATTTGCCAACACCAGGTCTGACAAAGGCTTAACATCCTGGATCTACAAGGAACTAAAATGTGCTGGAAAAAAAAAAACAACCCCATTATAAAATGGGCAAAAGATATGAACAGATACTTCACAAAAGAGGACATCTGAGCAGCCAACAAACACATAAAGAAATGTTCAACCTCACTAATCATCAGAGATGCAAATCAAAACCACACTGAGATACCACCTAACTCCAGTCAGAATGGCAATTATCAACAACTCAGAAAATAACAGCTGCTGGAGAGGGTGTGGCGAAAAGGGAACACTTCTACACTGTTGGTGGGAGTATAAACTAGTGCAACCTCTGTTGAAAGCAGTGTGGCGATTCCTATAACTCTTTTTTTAGTACTGCTTTTGCAGAGTTTTGTAGATTTTGCTTCCATTTTTATTTGTTTTAAGAACTTTTAAAACTTTTCATTCTTAATTTCTTCATTCAGAAGCATGTTGTTTAATTTCCATGTATTTGTACAGTTTGCAAAATTTCTCTTATTATCAATTTCTAGTTTTGTTCCATTGTGGTCTGAGAAGATATTTGATAAAATTTCAATTTTGTAAAATTTGCTAAGATTTATTTTGTGGCTTATCATTTGATATATTCTGGAAAATGCTCCATTTGCTAATGGTAAGAATGTATATTCTGTAGGTTTTAGGTTATTCTGTAAATGTATATTAGGTCTGGACTAAAGTGCAGTTTAAACCCAAGGTTTCCTTGCTACTTTTCTTTTTAGATTATCTGTCTAATGCTGAGAGTGTAGTGTTGAAATGCCAATTATTGTTCTAGTGAGTGTATTTCTGCCTTTTGCTCTAATAATATTTGCTTATAGTGCTCCAGTGTGAATGACTATGTATTTAGAATTATATTCTTCTGCTGAATTTATTCCTATATCATTATATAATAACCTTCTTTTGTCTCTTTCTACTATTCTTGTTTTTTCACTTGTTCTATCTTAAATATGTATTGTTAACCCTGTTTGCTTTTGGTTTTTATTTGCATATATTTTTGTACCTTTATGTTAGTGTATAAGTATCTTTACAAGTGAGATGGATTTCTTGGAGGCAACATGTAGTTATATTTTGTTTTGTTTTGTTTTCATTAAGCCAGTCTGTATTTTTTAAGTGGAAAGTTAATTTATTTAAATTTCAGTTACTGTTGATATATAAGGTCATATTCCTGTTATTTTATTAATTGATTTTGGTTTGTCTTGTTTAAAAATGGCCCTTTTTTATTATAAAGATGTGAGGTACAATTCAGGTTAGGCATACTAACATTGATTATGCAGGTACCCTTGTTGATGAGGTATGCCCCTCCATCCCTTAGTAGTTTTCCTCAACTGCCAATCCCACCCCTCTCCCCTGACAGTTTCCCATTACTGCCCATCACTTTCTTATAGTATTATAATTGTTAAAGTTCCACTTATGAATGAGAACATATGGTACTCTGTTCTTTGTTTCTGTGATAAATCAGAGAGTATAATTGACACTAAATCCATCCAAGTTGCTGTGAAGCTCATATATTTGTCCTTCTTTATGGCTGTATAATATTCCATTGTGTATATGTATCACATTTAAAAAAAAATCCAGTCCAACTTCAATGGGCAACATGGTTGGTTCCATGTTTTGTTATTGTGAATAGAACTGCAACAAATATACGTGTTCAGGGTATCTTTTTTGTAAAATGATTTGAGTTCCTCCATGTATATTCCCAATAGGGGGATGACTGGGTCATATGGAAGGTCAATTTCTAGTTCTTTAGATACTTCCACACTGTCTTCCAAAGAGGTTACACTAGTTTGCATTCCCACCAGCAGTGTAGAGGTGTTTTTTTTCTCCACATCTTCTCCAGCATCTGTTGCTGTTTGTGTTATCAATGATGGCCATTCTTATGGGGTTAGGTGATATCTCAATGTGGTTTTGATTTGCATTTCTCTGATGATGACTGAGTCGGAGCACTTTTTCATGTGTCTATTGGCTGTCCGTATATCTTCTTTTAAGAAGTATCTATTTATGACTTTTTAATGGGGCTGTTTGTTTTTTTTTCCTTTCAGCGCATTTGAGTTCCTTGTATATCCAAGATGTTAGGCTTTTGTTAGATATACAGTTGGCAAATATTTTTTCCCATTCTGTGGGCTCTCTCCCTGCTCTCTTAATGGTTTCTTTTGCTTTGCAGAAGTTCATCAGTTTGGTGAGGTCCTACTTGTCTACCTTATTTCTTAAGGTATGGGCATTTAGGGTTCTGAATAGGAATTGGTTGCCAGTTCCAATTTTCATAAGGGTGTCTCCTGCATTTTCTAAGAATCTTATAGTTTGAAGTTTTATGTTTAGGTCTTTGCTTCATTTAGAGTTAATTTTTATGTACGCTGATAGGTAGGAATCCTCTTTCAATCTTCTGCATGTGATTAGTCAATTTTCCCAGTACCATTTACTGAATAGACTCTCCTCTTCCCAGTGTTTGTTGGAGACTTTGTCAAAGATGAGTTGTTTGAGAAATTGAGACTTTGATTCCAGAATTTCTATCCTGTTCCATTGACTATACACCAGTTCTTATAGCAATACCAGACTGTTTTGATTACTGTAGCCTTATAGTAAAGTTTGAAGTCTGGAAGTGTAATACCTCCTACTTTGTTTCATTTGCTAAGGATTTTTTGGCTATTTGTGGTCATTTATGTTTCCATATGAATTTCTGTATTATCACTTCCAGGTCTGAGAAGAATGATGTTGGTAACTAAATAGGCATTGCTTTGAATCTGTAGATTGCCTTTGGCAGGTGGACATTTTAACAATGTTGATTCTTCCCATTCATGTGCATGGGACATTTTTCCATTCGTTTGTGTCTTCTTTGATTTCTCTGTGCATTGTTTTGTAGGCTCATTGTAAAGTTCTTTCACATCTCTGATTAAGAAGAAGCCAAGGTATTTCGTGTGTGTGTGTGTGTGTGTGTGTGTGTGTGTGTGTGTGTGTGTGGCTTTTGTGAATGGGATTGTGCTTTTAATCTGGGTCTATGACTGTTTTTTAGTGTATAGGAATGAAACTGCCTTTTGCACATTTATTTTGTGCCCTGAGACTTTGCCAAAGTCTTTTATCAGTGCAAGTAGGTTTTTGACAGATTCTCTTGGATTTTCAAAGTATAGGATCATATCATCAGCAAAGAGGGATAACTTGACTTCTTCTTTTCCTATATGGATACCCCTGATTTCCCTCTCTTGTTTAATTGCCTGAGCTAGGTCTTCCAACACAATGTTGAACAAGAGGGGTGATAATGGGCAGACTTGTTCCAGTTTTCAGGGGAAATGTTTCCAGTTTCTGTTCATTTAGCAAAATTTTAGTTGTGGGTTTATTGCAAATAGAACTTACTATTTTGAGGTATGTTCCTTCTATACTTAGGTGTTTGAGGGTTTTACTCAATAAAGGATGCTGGATTTTATCAAAAGCTTTTTCTGCATACAATGAGATAATCATGGGGTTCTTGATTTTATATCTGTTGATGTATTTAATCACATTTGTGGTCTTGAGAATGTTGTACCAGTCCTGCATCCTGGGGATGAAGCCTACTTGGTCATGGTGGTTGGGTTTTCTATTTTTTTATTTTTTAAGCATATTTTTTATTTTAAAATTGGGGGTACAGTTAAGGGTTAGGTACACAAATATGCATCAATGATTTTTGAAATATAGAAGAGGCATAGCTCAAAGTAAAATTTATAACCTCAAATAAAACCCTGAACATATTTTTTTAGGTAATTTGAGCTTTAGTAATTTAGAGATTTGGAACTCAACCCACAAAGGTAACTGAGTAAAGATAGTTTCAGAACTCTCTATAGATTTTGAAAATAAAACTCCTTTAGAAAGTTTTAAATCCATCATTTAGCTTTAAGATTTTGAATAATTTTCAAATAGAACCATGTTTAACCAGAAAAATAATTCTCAGCTCCAGCTATTGGTCCCTGATCTCATTTAAGTGAGCTGAAATTGAACTTGAAGAAGACATAGGTTTGATGCTGGAGATGAAGTAGACTCACCTGTAATTGGAGTAGCAGTAAACATGCATATTCCTAGGATAACTATTTTATTCCCTATAGTTGCCCAGGGCCTGGGCAGCTGCTCTGGAAGATTGGTCAAACATGAGGTACAAAGAAATTAAACGTTTAAGTGAAATAATAATAACAATTTCTATCTCCCAATTTCCTCCTATTTCTCTATTTCATTTTCTTTTTCAATTCCAAAATCCTTTACTTTCATTCTTCTCTTTGTAATTTTTATTCTCAGTTATGATTCTCAAGTTTGTGTATGTGTGTGTAACTTCCATATTAAAACCATCCTATTTTATTTGTTGTGGCCAATAGAATCTGGATTTATGCCTATCTATTTATATTTATCTATCTGTTAAGATAAATACATATATATCTCCTTATCAATCTATAATCTTGCTCCTCCCTTTATATTTATTTGTAGTATATCTAGGATAGATGACAAATGGGAAGAGGAAAGAGAGAGTGAGAGAGAGGAGGTGAGATAGAGAGAGAGAGACCAATGGTTATTGCGTGCCCTATTTATCATCTGTTTCTCTCACTATATCAACTCTCACTATATTAACATTGAGACAAAAATGCTTCTATATCCTTCACCATTGCCTAAAACCTTGTTTGGCACTCAAATGATTCATACTGAATAAATCGGTGATTGCTGAATGCTACCTGGTTATGGAGGTAGGAAAATGGCTATACCAACTGATTGACTTCTAGAAGGTGTGAATTAGTACTTTCTCTTGAAAATCATTTAGCCCATATGTATAAAGTGGAGTAGGAAATTTGTATTCACTTTGGCCCAGTAATTATTATCTAGAAGTCTATGCAAGCAACAATAACAAGAATGGTCACTACTACTGGCAATACTACTTCAAACAGAAGATGAAGGGATTTCATATTAGAAATCTATCGTTTATCTTTAAAATTACAAAATTGTCTCATTTGCACGAATACTTTCTTTTCTCTTTTCTGTTATGATAACAAAGGTATCTCTGTTCATTTCTAAGGGCTAATCATTTAACCTGTATGAAATTGCCTTCTGTAACGTACACAATAATGTCTTTCCATTGATTTATCGATTTTTCCACCCTCTCTTCAAATTCTCCTTCATTTAAGCTCATTTGTCTTTAGGAAATGAAAAACAAACAGACAAAAAGTGAAATAACAGTAACAACAACAGCAAAATACCTTCCAAGACCCTCAATAATTACAAACAGTGATTATCATTTTCACTATATTTTATAAAGCCGTTTTTTGGAAAAATTTTCGTAAAATAATTGCCTTCATTACTCTTATCAGCTACCCTCTAAGTTTCCATCAATTTATTGTAAACAAGATCATAAATATCTTTCATGTTACCAAACAGTAATAATAAAAGCAAAAACAGTAATAACGGAAAGAGCTAGTGCTTTAGGCAGTGTGGTATGTATTTTCTGTGCATATTTTACTGCAACTCTATATCCATCCCATGGTATAGCACTACTGCTGATCCTCGATATTTGACAGTGGCTAAAATTGCATTAAAGAGTTTAAATAATTTGTCCAAAATTACAGAACAAGTGGCAAGACTAGGACTTAAAGTCAGACTTCACCTGACAACCATTGCTGACAGGACTTGCAATTCTGTTGTACTGTTTAAAAAAATCTTCTAAAATATTTAGCAATATCTTTACTTTTAGAGATTTTTGTGTGTTGTGCTTTAATTTAAATATTATAGGTCTCTTACTGATGAGACAGGGTCTAATAGCCACAAAACTGAAAATCAATGTCAGCTTTTCTATTTTTTTGCCTTAGTTGTTTAGTGTTGCTCAGACAAGTGTTTGAGAATGTGCTAAATACAGGTATTATTTACTTAGGACAGCAGTCTTTGTATACGGTCATTAGCCAAGCTGAAAACACATACAGCAGAAAAACATCTGAGAAAATAGTGGTGACTTACATTTAACTTTTGAATGTCACTTGTACTTTTTCCAACTGGAAAGTTCAACAAACATAGACATATTTTATTATGAAACTCTAAAAAGAGGTAAACAAGGAGACTGTGTATTCAATGTAAGAATGAGCATAAAAGGATTAAAATGGTAGTAAGTACTGCTAGTTACCCATCCCAACTCTTGACCCTTACTTCCAAAGGATAGAAGACTCTTGAGACTCTGAGCTTTTTTTCCCCTTTCTGTGAATGACTTGCTAGCATGCTAGATATAAGATTTATGACTTTTAAAAATCTTGGCTGGACAGCCTATCTTTATTTCCTTGATTTGAGAGAGAGAGAGCGGAAGAGTCAGAGTAAGAGAGTGAGAAGGACTGAACAAGAGAAGAGAAGTCACTGTCTTATAGGATGTACAGTAGGCCAGTGACAACTCCCTCTGTTTGAGACATTTAAATCACAATCCTCCCCACTCCTTGTCTTGGGTCCTGTCCTTCAGAGTGAGAAGAAAGGAAAAAATCTATTTTTCATGAACTAGAAATGTAGACTGTCCAAGGGTGAATGGAACAGCTGCCGAACAGGGTGTCACATTTAATAAGCCTGTGCATTCTTCTGGCTGGGCTGTTGTGGGTGAACATTTGTTCTCCCCACCTTGTTCTGCTTGCTGATTCAAGCCCTTCTTATTTTGTGGAAAGCCATAATTGTAAGGCAAGACACTTTCAGAGGCAAGACACTGCTGTCAAATTTGAAACTAAAGATTTACAAGAATTGCATGAAAATATTACTTTAGGTTAGTGAATAGTGTGACAGTAGATTTTGAAGGAGTTAAATTTAGGAGAGAAGAACCTCATTTTTAATCAGCATTTCTTTATATACATATAAGGAGAGATGCACTTGCTGGGAATCCTGGATGCAGTGTTTGAGCCATCTTAATAATTTTCTCTACCATTTGAATAAAGGTCCTCAGACATGCTGGAGTCAAAGGTGTTAGGATTCTGGTAGAAACCTGATGAGTAGTTTTAACTCCACTTTTTACCAGTTTTAGTTTCTCTAAGCATTTTATGTTTATATATTTAGAAATTTTAAAGATTGAAATTAAAGAATATCCTAGGCCTTCTCTAACGTTCTTCCCATAAAGCTTTGCTTGTATGAATATAATTCAATTTGGTTTTTTATTTTTAATAGAAATAGATACAAATGTATATTTTTAATAAACTTCATATACTGGTATTCACTTGGGGTTTCCTCATTTTTTTCTAAAAGTTTTTATATCATGTAAAATGTTACCAATATTTATTAGGTAATACTTTTTAAACTGAATAATATTCTAATAATATATATTTGAAAGATATTTTTGACTTTTAAGATTTGGACACGTTGCTGATACTAAATCAGAAATTAAAATGAGCATAAATTATCTCCAATATTAAAATGATGTTATATTTGTAAGTCATTTTAAATATAGAAACTTGCTAAAAGGTGGAAATTTTTAAAAATAGCAGCCTGTGATAATTCAATGACAGGAAATAATTTCTACCAGTTAGTCCAATTGACCAAATTATCTTTGACCCATTTATTCATGATTGTTTTTGACCAAACCTCCTGCAGCTGTTCAAGTCAGTTTCTGCACCTGTGCTTTGAATTCCAAAGTATTTGGCTTCCTCAAAGACTCCCATCAGTATCTGTTTTCCTTTTAAGATTGAGGAAAACACCCCAAGATTAAGAAGGAAGAGTAAACATGAATGTAGTTGATAACATTTAGGAGTTTACATATATATTTAATGCTGACCTAGATCTTATATTCTTCACGAATGGACAAATCCCGTGAAGAAGAATTAAGGAGCTGAAATGCTTGATAGTTTTCTATTAGTTTGCTTCATCATTTCTTAGTTTTCTTATTTTCTTTCACAGTAGTGGAATACTGTTGTTTCAGATTTTACTTGATGCATTCTCTCTTTTTATATAATTCATGTTAACTCTTTTGGGTTCTAAGTATGAAAAATCTATGACATTAGGCACAGATGAAGAAAAGATCCTTGTGAACTAACTACATATTTTCTCCTAATTCTGGACCATTACAATGAGTTTGCATTTTCATCTAACCACAGTTTTGAATATTAATTGACTATTATACTTTTGAATAATCTCCTCTGTCATGTGTTAAATAAGTGACTGTTGCTCAATAATTCTGCCAAATATAACAATTTTATACTTATTGGTCCCTTTCAACCAGTGTACAATATATGCAGGTATTTTTCTATTCCTTCATTTCAAGATACCCTAGCTGTAACCTAAATCCCTTTTTGTCCTATGATTTTCTCAAAAGATCAGTGTACATGACCAAGTCCAATTCTTCATCTCTCAGTGTATCTTCATCCTCTTGAAATCTGCCTCTCATCTTTAACACTTCACTTAACGTTCTCTGTGCAAGCTAACCAACGATTTGAAATCATAAAAACCCATGGAACTTTGAATTTATTTCTTCTAGAAAATTTTCACAGATTTCATTCTCATTAAATTTGTTTTTCATTACTTTCTCTTTTTTTCTCTCTCTCTTCCAGTTGTGAGTTTTTATTCACTGGCACTCACTTTGTATTCTTTCAGTGTGGCTCATCCCTGATGTTTTGTTTTTCCTGGGGGAAATATTTAGGTGCCCACCGCTGCCCATTGTTCCTATAATCTTTATGTTTAATGGAACTGATGCATTTTATACATTCTGTTAAAATTATATTCTCATATATCCCCGAGACAAGTACTCTGATATCTTTCCTCTTCTTTCCTTAATTTTCCAGAAATTGTTACTTTGCCAGCATTGCAGACATTAAAGGGCGACTGTCAGAGAATCTCTCAAAAGTATTTGGAAAATTTTTTATATACATATTTCAAGAGACATGATCAAAAGTATAATATTATATGTATCTCACAAGGTGAGTAACTGTTGTTTTAAATGCTCTTCTTGTAGACTAAAACCACTTTTTACAATTTTAAAAATCGTCTGTAAGTAGTGACTTTAGGGTACATAAAACTACAACTTGGATATGTCTTAAATATTCACAATTACCTAAATGTTACCAGGTTTATAACTAGATTAATCATCTCTTGATAAGTCTTTTGGTAACTTCAATATCATATTGTAAAAGTATCATATACACCAATGCTCAAAAAATGATCAAATGTTTCCACATTTTTTTCATATCCACTGTCTTATATTATGAACTGGTGGGCCCTTTAACATACATAGAAAAAACTCCCTCTGCACAAAAATCACTTCTGCATCAGCAATGGACAATCCAAAAAAGAAATTAAGAAAACATTTTTTTAACTTACAAAAACATACAAAACAATACTTAGAAAATAATTTAAACAAAGAAGTAAAAGATACTGAAAAATACAAAGCTTTGCTGAGAGAAACTAAATAAACTTAAGCAAATAAAAATATAGCCCATATTCATGGATTTAAGGATTTCAATTTTATTTTATTATTTATTTATTTATTTATTTTTATTTTTTTGAGTTGAAGTTTCACTCTGTCACCCAGACTGGAGTACAGTGGCCACTCCTGGCCACCGCAGCCTTGACCTGCTGGGTCCGGTGATCCTATCGCCTCAGCCTTCCAAATAGCTGGAATTACAGGCGCGCGCTACCACGCCTGGCTGATTTTTTGACTTATTGTAGAAGATGAGGTCTTGCTGCACAGGCGGGTCCCGAACCCGCGGGCTCAGGCAAGGATTTCAATTTTAAAATTGCTTACATTTCCTGAAGAAATCTAAAGATTCAATGGTATGCCTTTTAAGATTGGAAATTTAGCCACTCCCAGGTGTCTTATTACTGTTTCCCTCTTTATAATTTATAGTTCCTCAGTATCAGATAATTCCAGAATATATATCATATTCTTTGATGTCTCTGACTTTGGTGACAATGAATCTTCTTGAAACTCTTTCCCATCCTGTGTCAATATGGATCAACTCTACTTTCTCTCAAGAATTCACTTCCTCCTCAGCTCTTGTCTCTCCAAAATGTTTAGGTGTTTCCCACCCATGTTCATTTTATACATTCTGTAGCAATTACGTTGTCATATGTCTGTTTTTCCTGGCAATAAGATTCTAAGTTGTTGAATTGTTTTAAAATTAGTGTGGGACTTCTGGCAAGATGGCAACGGGACAGGTCAGACTGTGAGAGTCTCCACAAAAGTGAGTGTCCATAAAGACTCTGTGTGAGTAGGTATGTGTCAGGGGGCGAGTGAAAGTCTATCTGAGGGGAAACGTGGGTTCATACACCTGGGGCTGTCCTCCGGAGGTGACTGCAACCCTCCACGTCCCTGAGATTGGAGCTGACGGCTGGCAGGACCGTCTACTGTTGCAGGAACTCTCCTGAGAAAAGCCAGTCAAATATAGCCGATTCTCACCATCTGATGCCTGGCTCACACCATCACCTCTGCAACTGCAAAATTGGCTGGAAGCCCTGGATCCAATGTTGTAGAGAGAAGATGGGGAAAGGTGGAGAGAGGAGCTCCACCACCAGTGAGGAAATGCCAACTGGGGTCATTTTCTCTGTCCCAGGACCAGTCAGAGACATGCATTGCCCTGCTCAGCGCCACTCAGGCTCCAACTTGGGACTTAGAGGTGATCTCATTAAACTTGGAGAGACAGACACCCTAACCCTAACCCACCCTGGATAGGACACAGACACATCAGACCCCGGTCACAGACTTGACAGGCAGCAAGCCTGGTGAGTCCAGATCTGATCCACTCTCCTCCTGCAGTAGGCCTGGAACATCTGAACCACGCTGAGAGCAATCCTATCAGCTTGTGCTGAGAGCAGAGGGGGAGGGCTTGAAGATCAGAGCTGAAAGGAAGTTGGAATTAAAGGAACAACCTCAGAGTGAGTTTTGTTTTTTTTTCCTTGTCTGTTTTGCTCATTTTTGTTTGTTTGTATGCTGTTGTTTTAGTTTTTTTTCTCTCTTTCTGTTTTCAATTACTCTTTTGTATTTGCTTTGTTTCTGCTAGTTTTTGCTGTTTTTTTAGACTTCCTTTTTGTGCATGGGTATTCTTGAGGGAGAGTGCATCAACAGTGATGTGTTTGTATGATTGTCTGTATGTTTTAGTTTTTAAAAACTTTTATGTCTTTGTGTCTCTTTCCATTTGTTAGTTGGTACGTCTCCTGTTTTCCCTCTTACTCTTCTCTCTCTCCACTTTCCTCTTGCCCCCCTCTTTCCTTTTTTCATTCTTTTCCTTTTCCTTTCCTCATTTTTCTTTCAGGGAGCAAACCTACACCCCCACAGCAAGGGCAGATTGTAAGGCAGTGGGAAGTGGGTTGCAGGGAACAAACACACCTGTCAGTAGATACAGGGATCTGCAGATAGAGGCTGAATCACAGCTACCCCCTCAATTAAATCTCAGAGCTGAAAAGGTAGAGACCCCAACCCACAGTCCAGTCTCAGAATTGAACAAAGCCAGAAGACCCACATAAGGAAGAATAAGAGATTGAACAAACAGAAGTAAAAGCTACCCCCACATCCCTCAAAAACAGAATTTAAAAAGAAGTTAAGAGGGAGGGGGGAGGAAAAATCTACACAAATGAAGAAAAAAAAAAAAAAGAAAGAAAAAATATGGATCTTGCACCAACCCCTGGGAGGTCAGACACTGAGAATGCAGACTTCAGAATGCAAACCATGAAGAGCCCCGAGAATGACTGGTCTCAAACCACAAACCCAGTACCAAAACATTAAAAGACAAAATATAGAATTGAGGAGAAACAAGAGGAAAGAATGAAGGAATTGATAATTTAGATAACACCAATAAAGAATACAGTGAATGAAATGAATAGCAAACTGATAAGCATGGGAAGCAAAATTAGTCAAGCAGAAGAAAGAATCTCAGAACTTGAAGGCCAAAATAGGGAACTAATCCAAACTGTCAAAAACATAGAAAAGAAGCTTAAAGATAGAACAAAACCTTCAAGAATTGAGTGATTCTTTCTTTCCTTTTTTTTAAAACATATTTTTCATTTTAAAATTGTGAGGTACAGTTAAGGGTTAGGTATACAAATATGCATCATTCAGGCACCCTTGATGATAAGGGTTGTCCCCCCGCCTCAGACAGATATTGACTACTGTTAATCCCACCTCCCTTCCCCTCTCTGCTCCCCCATAATTTCCCGCCACTGTCAATCATTTTCTTATAGTATTACGATAGATGTTCAAGGTCGACTTATGAGTGAGAACATGTGATACTCAGATATTTGTTTCTGTGAGAGAATACTCAGTATTATAATCTCTAGTTTCATCCAGGTTGCTGCAAAATTCATGATTTTGTTCTTTTTTATGGCTATGTAGTATTCCATGGTGTATTTGTACCACATTTTTTAAATCCAGTCCTCTTTTGATGGACAGCATGATTGGTTTCAGGTCCTTGCTATTGTGAACAATGCTGTGATAAACATATGTGTGTAGGTATCTTTTTTATACAGTGATTTGAGTTCTTAAGGGTATAGTCCCAGTAGGGGGATTGCGGGCTCATATGGGAGGTCGATTTTTAGAGCTTTTAGGATTTGCCACACTACTTTCCACAGAGGCTACACTAATTTACACTTCCACCAGAAGTGTAGAAGTGTTCACTACATCGTCTCCAGCATCTTTTTTTTTTTTTTTGAGTTATTGATAATGGCAATTCTGACTGCAGTTAGGTGGTATCTCAGTGTAGTTTTAATTTGCATCTCCTTGATAATTAGTGAGGTTACACATTTCTTCATGTGTCTGTTGGCCACTTGTATATCTTCTTTTGTGAAGTGTCTGTTCATATCTTTTGCCCACTTTGCAATGGGGATATTGTTTTTTTCTTTTCAGCACATTTGAATTCCTTGTAGATCCAAGATGTTAGGCCTTTGTCAGACATGGAGTTGGCAAATACTTTTTCCCAGTCTGTGGGATGTCTTCCTGCTCTCTTGATGGTTTCTTTGGCTTTGCAGAAGCTTGCTGGTTTAATGAGGTCCCACTTATCTATCTTATCTCTTATGGCCCATGCATTTCGGGTTTTATTAAGGAAATGGATGCCAGTTCCAATTTCCATAAGGGTGTGTCCTGCATTTTCTAAGGTTCTTATGATTTGAAATTTTACATTCAGGTCTCTGATCCATTTAGAGTTAATTTTTGTGTATGGGGATAGATCGGGGTCCTGTTTCAATCTTCTGCATGTAGTCAGTCAGTTTTCCCAGCACTATTTACTGAATAGGTTCTCCTCTCCACAGTGGTAGGTGGTGGAGGCTTTGTCGAAGATGAGTTGGTTGAGAAATAGCAGTTTTGCTTATGGAATCTCAATTCTATTCCTTTGGTCTATAAGCCTGTTTCTGTACCGTTATCAAGCTGTTTTGATTATTGTAGCTTTATAGTAAAGTTTGAAGTCTGCTAATGTGTTACCTCCTGCTTTGTGTTTTTTGCTGAGGATTGTTCTGGCTATTCTTGGTTGTTTGTTTTTCCATATGAATTCCTGTATTATTCTTTCTAGCTCTGAGAAGAATGTTGCTGGTAATTTGATGGGTATTGCATAAAATTTGTAGATTGCCTTAGGTAAGATGGACATCTTCACAATGTTGATTCTTCCAATCCATGAGCATGGGATATTTCTCCACTTGTTTACGTCATCTTGGATTTCTTTGAGCAGTGTTTTGCAGTTTTCATTGTAAAGGTCTTTCATGTCTCTGGTTAGGAAGATGCCAAGGTATTTCATTTTTTTTAATGGTTATTGTGAATGGAATTGTGCTTTTTATTTGGATTTCTGTTTGTTTATTATTGGTGTAAAGAAATGCGATTGTCTTTTGCACATTTATATTATACTGTGAAGCATTGCCAAAGTCCTTTATTAGTGCAAGGAGACTTTTGACAGATCTCTTGGGTTTTCAAGGTACACAATCATGTCGCCTGTAAAGAGAGATAACTTGACTTCCTCTTTTCCTATTTAGATATCCCTGATCTCCTTTTCTTTTCTGATTGCTATAGCCAAGACTTCCAATACTATATTGAACTAGAGGAGAGAGAGTGGGAATCCTTGTCTTGTTCCAGTTTTCAGGGAAATAGTTACAATTTTTGTCTGTTTAGGAGTATGCTGACTGTGGAATTCTTGTAGATGGCTTTTACTGTTTTGAGGTATGTTCCAGTTATACCTAGATGTTAAAGGGTTTTTATCAAGAAGGGGTGCTGGATTTTATCAAGAACCTTTTCTACATCTGATAATATAATCATGTGGTTTTTGTTCTGATGTCCGTTGATGTATTTAATTACATTTATTGTCTTGCAAATGTTGAACAAGGCTTGTGTCCCAGGGATGAAGCCTACTTTGTCAGCGTGGATGATTTTTGAGATGTGTTGTTGAATCCAGTTTGCTAGAATCTTGTTGAGAATTTTGGCATCTATGTTCATCAAAGATATTGGCCTGTAGTCCTCTTTGTTGGGTCTTTACCTGGCTTGGGTGTCAATGTGATGTTAGCTTCATAAAATGATTTGGGGAGAATGCCATCTTTCTCAATCACCTGGAATGCTTTCAGTAGGATTGGTATCAGGTCCTCCTTAAATGTCTTATAGAATTCTGCTGGAAAGGCATCTGGTCCAGGACTTTTCTCTGTAGGTAGTTTTCTTATTACATAGTCAATTTCCTTGATTGTTATTGGTCTATTTAGGGTCTTGATTTTTTCTTGTTTCAACCTAGGCAGGTTGTGTGATATCAGAAAGTCTTCCTTTTCCTTAAGGTTTTCAAGTTTGTTTCCATACAAGTGTACATAGTAGTCTCTAATGATCTTTTGTATTTCTTCAGGGTCAGATATGACTTCAGGGTCAGATATGATTGCATTTATTTGGGCCTTTTCTCTTTTTTTCTTGGTCAGTCTAGCTAGGTGACTATCAATCTTGTTTATCCTTTCAAAAAAGCAGCTTTTTGTTACATTGGTTTTTTGCATTATCTTTTAGTCTTCCATGTTCTGAATTTGGTCTTTTATTTTGGTGATCTGAATTCTTCTGCTGAAGTTACGGTTGCGGTGGTCTTGTTATTCCAGCTTCCTAAGGGGACTTGTTAGGCTGTTAATTTGTGATCCTTCAATTTCCTTCATGTATGTTTGTAGAGATATGAATTCTCCTTACTACAGCTTTCATGGCATCCCAGAGATTTTGATAAAATGTGTCTTGAATTTCAGTTGTTTCCAGGTATCTTTTAATCTCTGTTTTGATTTCATCATTGACCCAGGAGTTGTTTAGCATCATGCTATTTAGTGTCCAAGTTTTTTTTGTGTTTGGGGCAAACTTGTTGGTGTTGATGTTTATTTTTATTCCACTGTGATCTGAGAAGGTGCATGATAAAATTTCGATTGTTTGAAATTTTGATGTGCTTGATTTATGGCCAAGCATGTGGTTGATCTTAGAGTACATTTCATGCGGTGATGAGTAGAATGTATATTCTGTGGTTGTTGGGTGGAGTGTTCTGAAGGTATCAATTAAGTCCATCTGGTCAAGAGTCCCATTGAGGTTCTGGATCTCATTGCTGTTTGTTTATCCTGATGATCTGTCTAAGGTTGTGAGTGGGGTATTAAAGTCCCCAGCTATGATAGTGTTAGAGTCAATATCTTTTTTGAGTTTTCCTAGAAGCTGTTTTATGAAAGTTGGTGCTCCTATGTTGGGTGCATATGTTTAGGATAGATATTTCTTGTTGATGGAGAGAACCTTTTATCATTATGTATTGGCCTTCTGTATCTTTTTAAATTTTTGATAGCTTAAATGGTATTTTCTCTGAAATTAGGATCACGAGTCCTACTTTCTTTTGTGTTCCATTCACCTGAAAATTTGTTTCCCATCCTCTTACTTTGAGTCTGTGAGTGACCTTTCTAGTGAGATGGGTCTCTTGAAGGCAATATATCGTTGCCTGGCGATATTTTATACATTTTGCCATTCTATGTCTTTTCAGTGGTGCATTTAGTCCATTCACATTCAGGCTAATTATGGAAATGTGAGGGTTGATCCCTATCATAAGGTTCTTATCGAGTTGTTGTTGTTGTTCCTCTTTGTTTGTTGTCTTTCTTTTGGTTTTGGTGTTTGTTCGTGTGTGTTTTACCCTTTTACCTGTACTCTTGTGAAGAAAGTTGTTGTTCTTTTTTCCTTTTCTTCTGTGTTTAGTACTTTCTTAAGTGTTTCTTGTAGAGGTGGTCTGGTGACAGCGTAAGTTCTTAGGAATTGGATATCTGGGAAAGATTTTAATTCTCCCTCACTGATGAAGCTTAGCTTTGCTGGGTAGGTTAATATTGGTTGAAATTGTTTATCTTTCTGTAGATAAATCTGCTGCTATTCTAATTGGTCTTCCATGGTAGGTGATCTGGCCTTTTTCTCTTGTTGCCTTTAGGAATTTTTCTTTTATACTTACTTTGTTTAGGCAAATTGTTATGTGTCTGGGAGTTGGTCTTCTCATTTGTTGTCTTGCAGGGTTTCTCTGAATCTCTTGTGTTTGAATTCTTGAATCACTGATGAGATTAGGGAAGTTTTCTTGAATAATCTCTTGGAATGTTTGTTCCAAGGTGGCCTCTGGCTCTCTTTCTGTTTCAGGAAGTTCAGTTACTCTTAGGTTTGGTCTCTTGAAGTAATCGCTCATCTCTTGAATGTTTTGTTCTGTGTTTTTAAGCTTCTTTTCTATATTTTTGACAGCTTGGTTTAGTTCTATATTTTGGTCCTCAAGTTCTGAGATTCTTTCTTTGGCTTGGCTAATTCTGCTTTCCATGCTTATCAGTTTGTTATTTATTTCATTCACAGTATTCTTTACCACTGTTATCTCAGTTATTAACTCCTTTCTAGTTTCTTCATGTCTCTCCTCTATTCTTTTTTATCTCTCCATTAATGTCTTGTTATCTAGTTTTGTAGTTTGAGACCAGTCATTCTGGGGGCTCTTCATGATTTGCATTCCAAAGTCAGTTTTCTCAAGTTCTGCCCTCCCAGGATTCGGGGAGAGACCCATATTCTTCTTTTGGTTTTTCTTCATTTGTGCAGATTTTTCTCTCTCTCCCCTTTCCCTCCCTTTCTTTAATTCTGTTCTTCAGGGAAAGTGGGGTTGCTTTTACTTCTTTTGTTCAATCTCCTGTTCTTCCTTATGAGGGTCCTCTGGTTTTGTTCACATTTGAGGTTGGACTGTAGCTTGGCGGCTGTACTTTTTTCAGTTTTGCGTTTTAATTGAGTGGGAAGTTGTGATTCAGAGTCTATCTGCAGATCTCAGTATCCACCAATGGGTGTATGGGCACATTGGAACCCATTTCCCACTACCTTATAATCTGTCCTTGCAGTGAAGTTCATGTTTGCTTCCTGGAACAATAGGAGGTATGAAAAAGGAAAATAATGGATGAAGGGAAGTTCAAGAGGAAGTTACAGAGTGAGAAGAGTGAGAGGAAAAACAGACATACATACCAACTCACGAATGAAAAAGAGACATAAGGTCAGAAAAATGTGAAAAACAGACACACAAACAAAATTCACTAAAGCATACCAGTAATCACACAAAGACAGTCCAATAAAATTATGCCTTTTGGTGCATTTTTCCCAATGCAAACATGCAGTCTAAATAAAAAAGCAAACAAAAATGTGCAAACAAATGGTCAAAACACTAAAATCAAAAACCAAAATAAGAAACCAGACTAGTTCTGGAATCTTTCATGAGTGTCTAAAGTCTCTTCAGCTCTGATCTCTGACCTCTCCCCTTTGGTTTCATTGCAGCAGATAGATTTACTCCAAGCTTGGGTTGGTTCCCTTGGCTTGCCACCTGAGATTTCTGCAACAGGGCTGAGTTGCCTGTATCTAATTCAGCATAGGGGAGGGCCTTTTGTCTCCTGTTTAGCGATGTTACCTTAGAAACCAAGGTGGAGGCTGCTCGTAGATGGGCAGGGCAATGCAAATCTCTGCCTGGAAAATAGCCGAGGTGGGCAGCTCCTCTTTTGTGGATACTTTCACTTCACCCATCCTTTCTCCCCACTCATCTGGGTCCATGGGCAATCCACTATGACGGCCTGTGGTGGTGTTTCTCCTGCATCAAGCACTGGGGATCAGTGACACAGCTGGGTGCTGGATCCTGTGTGTCACCAGCACCCCGGGATGGAGGACGGAGTTGGGAATTTCCTCTTCTGGAGCTGAGAGCTGAGAGCGACTGATCAGCACCTCCTTAAGATATACTGTTCCCTTCCACAACCATGGGGTCCCATGCTGATTTCCTCAGCCAGAATGGGACCAGAGCTCCAAAGGGTGGGTGGTGAGTGGTGCCAGTGGCTTTGAGTCTGGCACAGGGCACTTCAGCCAGGAGTGGCACTGGTATCTCTGAGGGGCAGGCACTTAGGGCCTCCCTGGGTGATGGCAGCTTGAAATAGAGCTGGGCAGGGGCCCAGAACCCAGGGCAGGGAGCTGGAACTCTGAAGAGCAATCATCAGACTGCTGGGCTAGGCACCCAGTCAGAAAGGGAGCTGGTTACACTGATGCTGGGCAGATCAGTGTAGCCAGCAAGGGAACCTAGATCCCCACAAGTCAATATCCAAGGGCTTGCACAGGCGGCAGCTGGTGACTTGCAGCCAGGTGAGACGTTGTAGCTGGGGAGGGAGCTAGGATCTCCACACGGCCGGGACCTGGGGTCACCTATAGTTGAGCAGCAGCAGCTAAGGGGCCACAATAGTCGGACTTGGGTGGGACCGAGGGTCTCCAGGCCTCAGACCAGTGCACCTGGAAGTGGGCAAGGGTGTGGGGGAAGGAAAGTAAGTCTTTTTGAGAACTCATTTTCAGAGAATCTCACAGTCCCACCTATGAGGTAGCCATCTTACCTGAACTCTGAGTAGTTATTTTAAGAGGCCAAACTCAAGAGTAATTGGACTTCCTGAGGCAGACTAACAGAGACAACCCTGGTACATTCCATGAAATTATCCAAGAAAACTTCCCTCATCTCATCAGTGACACAACCATTCAAACATAAGAGATTCAGAGAACCCCTGTGAGACATCAAATGAGAATACCAATTCCTAGACACATAGCAATTCACCTACACATAGTAGGTATAAAAGAAAAAATCCTAAAGACAGCAAGAGAAAAAGGTCAGACTGCCTACTGGGAAGACCAATTAGAATAGCAGTAGATTTATTTACAGAAACACTTTGGGCTAGGAGAACTTGAAACCCAATCTTCAAAGTTCTCAAGGATAAATAATTTCAATGAAGAATTTCCTACACAGCTAAGCTAAACTTCATCAATGATGAAGAATTGAAATCTTTTCCAAACATTCAATCCCTAAGAGCTTATGCTGCCTCCAGACCAGCTCTACAAGAAACATTTAAGAAAGTATTAAACATAGAAGAAAAGGAAAAAAGAACAATAATGCCCTTCACAAAAATGCAGGAAAAAAGACTGAAAATGCACATGAATCAACTCAAAAATCAAAAGAAAGACAACAAACAGCAACAACAACAACAAACTCTATAAGAACCTCATGACAGGTATAAACTCTCACATTTCAATAATTAGCCTCAATGTGAATGGACTAAATGCACCATCAAAAAGACATAGAATGGAAAATTGGATAAAATATCATGAGGCAACAATATATTGTCACCAAGAGACACATCTCACCAGAAAGGACACTCACAAACTCAAAGTAAGACTATGGGATACAAAATTTCAGTTGAATTGAACAAAAGAATGGAGGAGTCACAGTCTTAACATCAGACAAAATACCCATTAGCCTATCAAAATTTAAAAAGATATGGATGGTCGCTACATAATGATAAAAGGTTCAAACAATCAACAGGAAATATCCATCCTATACATATATGCACCCAATATAGAAACACCAATTTTCATCAAACAGCATCAAGGTAAACTTAAAAAAGATATCGACTCTAACACTATCATAGCTAGAGGCTTAAATACCCCACATACAACCCTAGACATATCACCAAGAAAAAAAATCAACAAGGCTCTGGAATCTCAATGCGACTCTTGACCAAATGGACTTTACTATATACCTACAGAACACTCCACCTAACAATCACAGAATATACATTCACATCATTACCACATGGAACATACTTTAAGATCAACCATATTCTTGGCCATAAATCAAGAATAAACAAATTTCATAGGATTGAAATTTTGCCATGCACCTTCTCAGACCACAGTGGAAAAATAAATATCAACACCAACAAAGTTCACCCCAAACCCACAAAGACATGGACACTAAACAGTATGATGCTAAGCAACTCCTGGGTCAACATGGAAATCAAAACAGAGATTAAAAGATACCTAGAAACAAATGAAAATGAAGAAGCATTTTTCCAAAACCTCTGCAATGCCATGAAATCAGTAGTAAGAGAGGAATTCATATCTCCATAAACACACATGAAGAAAATGGAAAGATCACAAGTTAACAACCTAACAAATAACCTAAGGGAGCTGTAAAAGCAAGACCACCATAACCCTAACTTCAGCAGAAGAGTCCATACAATCAAAATAAAAGCCCAAATTCAGGACATAGAAGACAAAAAGATAATACAAAAAAATCAATGAAACAAAATGCTGGTTTTTTTTAAAAGGATAAACAAGATTGATGGTCCCCTAGTAAGACTGATTAAGAAAAAGAGAGAAAAAGTCCAAATAAACACAATTAGAAATGCAATATTAAGTCACAACTGACCCCGAAGAAATACAAATGATTATCAGAGACTACTGTTTACAGTTATATGGAAACAAACTTGAAAAGCTAAAGGAAATGGAGTCATTTCTGACATCACACAACTTCCCCAAGTTGAAACAAGAAGACATCAAGACCCTAAATAGACCAATAACAATCCAGGAAATTGACTATGTCATAAGAAAATTACCTACCAAAAAAAAGCCCTGGACCAGATGACTTTCCAGCAGAATTCTACAAAACATACAAGGCAGAACTGATACCAAACCTACTGAAAGTATTCCAGCAATCGAGAAAGATGGAACTCTTCCCAAATCATCGTATAAAGCTAACATCACATTGATACATAAACCAGATAAAGACCCAACAAAGAAAGAGAACTACTGGTCAATATTCTTGATAAACATAGATACTAAAATTCACAAATAGATCCTTGCAAATTGGATTGCAACATGTCTTGAAAATCATCCACCACGACCCAAGTAGGCTTCATCCCAGGGACGCAGGGCTGGTTCAACATTCATAAGACTATAAACGTAATTAAATACATCAACAGATGTAAAAACCAAAGCAACGTGATTATATAATTAAAGGCAGAAAAAAGTTTTCCAAAAAAAAACTTGGAAAATCCAGCACCCCTTTTTGATAAAACCCCAAATATCTAGGCATAGATGGAACATACCTCAAAATAGAAAGATCTGTCTGCAAGAAACCCACATCCAGCATACTGCTAAACAGACAGAAGCTGGAGCCATTTCCCCTGAACACCAGAACAAGACAAGGATGTCCACTCTCACCTCTCCTTTTCAACATAGTTTTGGAAGTCCTAACTAGAGCATTCAGACAAGAGGAGAACAGTGGTATCCAATGGGAAAAGAGGAGGTCAAGTGATTCTATACCTCAAAAATCCAAGAGAATCTGTGAAAAACATCCTTGCAATGATAAAGGACCTTGGCAAAGTCACAGGTTATGAAATCAAGGTGCAAAAGACAATCGCATTTCTAAACACCAACAATAAATAAATAGAAGCTCCAATAAAAAGCACAATGCCATTCACAATAGCCAGAAAAAATATCAAATACCCAAGCATATTCCTATCTAGAGACATGAAAGACCTGTACAATGAAAACTACAAAACACTGCTCAAAGAAATCAAAGATGACACAAACAAATGGAAAAATATTCCATGCTCACAGATCGGAAGAATCAACATTATTAAGATGTCCACCCTACCCAAGGCAATCTTGGGAACACCCATTAAATTACCAGCAGCATTCTTCTCAGAACTGGAAATGACAATGCAGGAATTCATATGGAAACATAAATGACCATGAATCACCAAAACAATCCTCAGCAAAAAAACAAAACAAAACAAAACAAACAACAACAACAACAAAAAACAAAGCAGGACGTATCATACTCCCAGACTTTAAACTCGATTATAAAGTTACAATAATCAAGACAGTCTTTTATTAGTACAAGAACGGGCATACAGACCTATGGAACAGGATTGAGATTCCAGAAACAAAAACCTAAATTTTCCAACCAACTCATCTTCCACAAAGCCTCCACCACCAATGACTCCTCTGGGGAGATGAGTACCTATTCAATAAATGGTGCTGGAAAACCTGACTGATCACATGCATAAGATTTAAACAAGATTCCTACCTATCACCATACACAGAAATCAACTCTAAATGAATCAGAGTCCTAAATGTAAAACCTCAAACTATAAGAACCTTAGAAAATGCAGGAGACACTCTTATAGAAACTGGAACTGGCAACCAATTTCTGATCAAAACCCCAAGTGCCCATGCCATGAGATAAGATAGACAAGTGGGACCTCATCAACCTGACAAGCTTCTGAAAAGCCAAAGAAACCATTAAGAGAATGGGAGACAGCCAACAGACTGGGAAAATATATTTGCCAATGACATGTCTGACAAAGGTCTAATATTTACTATCTACAAGGAACTCAAATGTGCTGAAAAGAAAAAAACAAACAGCCCCATTACAAAGTGGGCAAAAGATATGAATAGATAGTTCTCAAAAGAAGATATATACAGATACATGAAAAATGCTCAACCTCACTAGTCATCAAAGAAATGCAAATTAAAACTACACTGAGATACCACCTAACTCCAGTCAGGATGGCTATCATCAATAATTCAAAAAACAACAGATGCTGGAGAGGATGCAGTGAAAAAGGCAACACTTCTACACTGTTGGTGGGAGTGTAAACTAGTGCTGTCTCTGTGGAAAACCGTGTTGCTGTTCCTAAAAGTTCTAAAAATTGACCTTCCATAGAACTCTGCAATCTCCCTACTGGGAATACACCCAGAAGAACTCAAATCACTATAAAAAAGATACCTGCACACGTATGTTTATCGCAGCATTGTTCACAGTAACAAGAACATGGAACCAACTGTGCTGCCCATTAAAAAAATACTGGATAAAAAAAATGTGGTACATATTCATGATGGAATATTATGCAGCCATAAAGAAGAATAAAATCATGAACTTCACAGAAACCTGGATGGACTTAGAGTGATCTTTCACAGAAACAAAGAACTGAGTACCACATGTTCTCACTCATAAGCGGAACTTGAACCATTATTGTAATACTATAAGAAAAGAATTGGCAGTAGCAGGAAACTGCTAGGAGGTGGGTGGAAAAGGGTAATTGTCAGTAGTGGATGGAAGTCTGCCTGGGGAAGGGTAGGCACACCTCATCAACAATGATACCTGCATCATGAACATTTGTATACCTAACCCTGAATTGTACCCCACATCATTAAAATAAAAAAAAAAAGTTAAAAAAAAAAAAGAAATAAAAAAACAACAGCGTGGTACTGTAAACATCTAGCCCTTGGATTCTCAAATTTATTTGTTGATATATCTTGTTTGATATCCTGGGTTTACATTTATTTGTCATAGTTTTATTTTTTATGTATTTTTGCATCTTCTATATTTCTCTATTCACTTTTCACTTTATATTTCTAGTTTCCAGTGACTAAATCTTTTTTTAAATTTCAATAACAAGGAGTATACATATTGCTTGGTATCAGAAATCACATTGGGACCACAAATTCATAATTATTAGCATTATAAATCTGTCTAATTCTTTCCAAAGAAGGCCAGGAAATAATTCTCTGGTTAAACATGAAGTTATCTCTCCAAGTAGCATTGTCAGGAATTTACAGGAAGACGCTCTTCAACCTTATTACATTGTCTCCCAATGTTTTTTGCTCATGTGTTTGTTGTATTTATGTTTTCCTGAAAAATGAATTGAAACCTGGAAAGCAGGAGGAAATTTCTACTATGCTTTACAGTTAGACTTAGTCCCCAGATCCTTTACAAGATACCACTTTTGTATCAATTTCAATGGCTTTCTCAGTTCTGACAGAACAATAGATATGTGGTAAAATGTTAAAATAAAGTAGTAGCTTTCTGTTTTTTAAAGCAATTTTAAAAGCAACATGATCTTTACATACAAAATTATAAGTATTGGTTTCACATATACAAATGAATCTTAACATAGTCTTCTGTAAAGTCAACATTGTCAGATAAAACTATCATTATGAACAATAATATACAAACAAGAGACAGTTGTTTTTCTTTTGGCCGATCACAGAGTGTGTATAATTTTTTTATAAAACTGTATAATTATCACAATTAATGAATAAACAAGCTGCCATGTGCCTGGAAACGTCAAGACTCAGTGCTTAAATCTGGAAATTCTACAGAACTGCTGCTAGTGCCACAGCTCTGACATTAAAAAAAAAAAAAAAAGAAAGAAATCATTTTAGGAGAATTTAAAAATCTTATGCTTTTTACTCTGGTTATAATTACATATTTACTTTTGAAGTTTGTCATATACCCTAAGGGACAATTTCAGTACTTCAGGTTACAGATGGGGTGAAGGTAGTGTTAGAGAATGTAGAAGAGAATTAAACACAAATTGTAGGTGTTTTTTAAGCCATCAGTTCTTCCTGACAAAAATAACACAAGAAGCTGAATAATTTTGAATGTGAAACCTTCAGTTTTGGTATCATGCTAAAATTCATTCTTCTCCTTCAGAGCATATGTCAAGATTTTTCAAAATGCAATGTATATTCATATATACATATGTGTGTGTGTATTTATTTTAGTTATATTGTATATTTAGTTATATGATAACTAAAGTCAAGCCAATAAGTATCAAGAGAAATTCTGTTACTCATCCAAAGATAAAAGATTGTTTTTAAAAAACATGTTTTAGGATGTTTTGAACTATATGCACCTATTGCACAAGAACTGGTTGTACCAGGAGTGTGTCACTGAAGGGTTTTTCTTGGCTCTCATTCTTTTATACCACACCATTCTTGCGCTATTTCTCCTCTTGACAATCTTTCTTCTCCCTTGCACAAGACGTGCTAAGTAAGTGCCTTATTTTCAAAGTGTGACATTCTTACTGCTGCACCATATAAATCCATTTCTCTTTATAGATATGGGGTTATCTTTAGCAAGGTCATCAGTGACAGAACAGGGAACCTAACATTTCTGTTCAAAAGTCCATGTTCTGTTTCCCTCATAATATCCTTTTCTATATAATAGGTTTATTTCTTCAAAGACCTTTCAAAATGACATAGTATTAAATTGATAGTACATTCTACGCTAACTCAGAAAGCTGAAAAAGATGTACACATTTCACTCGTTCATGCAGAAACAGATAATTAGCATGTTTACAGGAACATTTGCTTTTTTCCTGATGGTTAAGCAGAGTGGGATACTTTAGCAAAGTTAGCAAGGTTTCTGGGTTTCTCCTTAGGTAATTATTGTCACAAATTTTGTTTTATTAATACAATTTGGTATAATCTTGATCTCAGACTATCAACAATGTGTATCTATACATAATTTCAATTTTAAATTGAGATGCAAATTACTGACAAGTTGGCTAAGGGCAAATTTTGTTTGGTTAATGATTTTTTCTTGTTGTAATGCAAATTTAAAACATACAGAAAAGCAAAGGGAATAATTTAGTAGGCACCAATATTCAACAAGATTTACCAACTGTTAATACTTTTTTTTTTTTGAGTTGGAGTCTCACTCCGTCGCCCCGACTGGAATGCAGTGGCCACTCCTGGTCACCGCAGCCTTGCCCTGTTGGGCTCCGGCAATCCTTCCGCCTCAGCCTTCCAAGTATCTGGAACTACAGGCATGCGCTACCACACCCGGCTAATTTTTTGATTTATTGTAGAGATGAGGTCTTGCCAAGTTGCCCAGGTGGGTCTCGAACCCGTGGGCTCAGGCAATCCACTCACCTCAGCCTCCCAAAGAGTGGGATTACAGCCTGAGCCACCAAGCCTGGCTGCAACTGTTAATATTTTACTACAATCGATCCACCTATTCATGCTTTTACTGAAGTATTTTAAAATAAGCTATAATTATAAAACAAATCAGACATAAATAATTCATCTATAGAAAATATGGTCCTTTTATTAATATAACCACGATGGCATTATCAGACCTAGCAAAATAAATCATTCTCTAATCATCTAAAACCTGGTCTTAGTCACATTTAGCTGGTTATTCACCAGAAATCTTTTATGTCAATTTCATGAAATTTATTTCCATCAAGAACCATGCATTACATTTGGTTATTGAATATCTTTAATAGTTTTAATCTAAAAGGTTACACTCATCCACACAGAGATACACATGACAACATACATATTCTTTTTTTTCTCCATAGTACTAACTTGTTGAAGAGTGTCTAGGAACTTCTAGATTTGTGTGTTCTCACAATAATTTTACATTCATTTTCTGAATTACTGTAACTGGGAAGTTAAATCTAAAACACTGAACAGATTCAAGTTAAGCATTTGTTTTGCAAAAATATTTCACAAGGAGTGCTCTGGACTTCATGTTGGAAGAAGCCAGGATACCTGGTTGAAGGATGGCAAGGGTCATTACTGAGCAGGGTGACAAAGGTTGACTCCAACATATGTTAAGAGTAATTTACAGCATTATACTTCAGTATAGCATAGATATATGGTATCTCATCAGTCTATCCATTAATGGTTTTACCATCAATGATGATTATTGTCTGAATCAATGATTTCACTGGAAATTACAAAATAGCATTTTCCTAATTCTATTATTCTAAGTTAAATTGCCATTTTCCAATTATAAAAGATCTTTCTCTCACCAATAAGGATTATACATGGCTTGCACTAAAAAAAAAGTCAGTGTTTAAGACGTCTTGTGTTTAAGTACTTACTTTAAGTATTTGGTGTTAAAGTTACTTAAAATTGTGGCAGTTGTTAGTTGATTTTGCTTCTGCTTGCTTGAATATCATTATGTACTGATGTGTTTTTTACTTGTGAGGTGTATTCCCATTGATATTAGTCTTTCTTTTGTGTGCCACTGAATTTCACTCACCTTTTATCAGTGGGGCCAACTTTAAACTGACTTGTTTGTCCTTTTGATGAAGCTAAATTCCTTTTCTTGCTTTCTGGTACAATAAAATGTTTCAGAATCAATTGTAATTTCCCTTATCCAGATTTGGAATTAAACATTCCCCAAAGTAGTCCTAGTACATTTAAGATGCAAATGACAATTAGGGGCCAAATTCTGGCAATAAGAGATACATGTTGCTATTAAAGTGCCATTGCCACTAAAGATTTTTGGGAACTAAAGCCAGAATAAAAACGTATATATTGAGTATGCATATATTATATATGTAGTTTATGTATTGAATAAAAAATTCGATGATAGAAATCAATATTGAATCAACAAAAGAATCAATATAGACAATATATGATAAAAATCAATATTTATATACATATATACTTATATATGTATACTTTCAGATATATGTATATAATATTAATTTCATTAGTTCTCCATAATTATGCATTTGTTATTTTATATTAAATATCAATTCTAAATCTTCTTTTAAACATTTGTGCAAGAAATGATTACTGACTGTTTTTTTTTTTTTTTTTTGAGTTGGAGTCTCATTCTGTCGCCCAGACTGGAGTGCAGTGGCCGCTCCGGGCCACCGCAGCCTCCACCTGCTGGACTCCGGCGATCCTTCCGCCTCAGCCTTCCAAGTAGCTGGAACTACAGGCACGCGCTACCACAACTGGCTAATTTTTTAAACTTATTGAAAAGATGAGGTCTCGTCATGTTGCCCAGGTGGGTCTCAAACCCACGGGCTCAGGCAATCCACTCACCTCAGCCTCCCAAAGCGCAGGATTACAGGCTGAGCCACCGAGCCCAGCGATTACTAACTTTTTAAGGGTTCATATTAAAAGGTCTGAATGCAATTTATTAGCTCTAGTATGCTAATTATTGATCAAACATCTTTAAAACAAAATGTATAACTGTTCAGATTACTGAGAAAGCCAGTTTTTCTATGTTGGTTCCTCAGTATACTTCTTTCTAAAACTGGACAATGTTGTTTGCATTAATTCTCTTGCCATTCCTTTTCTATTCAATTTGAAAGGTAAATCATAAAGACAGAAGACTTTTTTATATCACTGTAAATCCCCTGGAGTTCAGTCTTAGGCAAGGTTTATAATAGGTAAACTCCATGTGAACTATGATAGGAGAGAGAATTGGTAACCTTTGCACTTCTAGAATGTCAAGAAACTCTAACTGAAAGCCCCATTGAATTCTTACTGACAGAAATTTTATCTCTGTTTCTTCTCACCAACACATATACACACAGAGCACGTGATAACATTTTGAAAAAATAAACTTACAGAGGTACAAGAAAGTTGTTAAATCAGAAATTTTCCTCATGGAAGAAGCAGGGATAGCCTACTAAGGAAATTACCCTAATTCTACCTGTCTTCTCTTGAACTTCAGTATCAGACTGATCTTCCAGTCCCTTGTTATTTTGGGTAAATTACTTAGATTCTTTTTAGGTCTCAGATTTCTTCTCTGTAAAATGAGTGTGTTAAAACTACCAAATTCATAAGGCAGTTTGAATAAATTAATGAGATATAGGAAATACCTTGGCATAATGAATAGAACAATTGTATGTATGAAGAAGAGAGATCAAAGGAAGATGCAACAGATGAGTGGACAGTTTTTGTTCTGAGAGTCTTTAAGATCTCAGGAGATAAACCAAGTAACAAATTGTGGGTGTCCACAGAATTGGAAAGCAAATTTTAGTGGAACATTTTTTGGAGTACATTAAGTGAGCACTGGAATCTCTGTGCTGAAATCTAGTTCAAAGACACTCAAATAAAAAGGTATTTAGTGCATGGGGAAGTGGGAATTGTAACCAAAATATCAGTCACAGTCTTTTGCTATTTTTTATTATTTTAACTTATTAATATATTTCTGTTCTTGTCTTAGTGAATGATGGAAGAAATATGACTTAGCTCAGTGAAAAGAAACTGTCTAATGTACAGAGAAAAGTGAAATAACCTCAGCAATCTCATCCTGAGACAAATATAAGAAATCAATATGGAAGCATCAATTGATGAAATTCTAATATTACATATTCGTAATTTCTCACTTAGATCTGTAAAGAGTGGAAATGTTACTACAAAATTCAATTGTTTTTATTTCATTTCCTGATATATACACAGTCTACCAACACTCTTTGCCTTTGGTGTACGGATGAGTAGTGAAAGACAGATGGAAAAAGTAAAATATGGTTGCCTCATCTTTTTCTGTGTCAACATTTCCAGCATGACTGGTTGGCTGATACAAGGTAGCAACCTGAGTGAGAAAGTTCTCTAAGGTTTCTTGGTAATTGGTGTTTCTTACAATTCCATTGTCTTCTTGCTCCACCAGAAGCATGGTCTATTTCAAAGGCAAGCATGGTTGTTTGTCAATGTGCCCACATTCTCAGCTGTAACCACAATCCAACACAATACAAGTTGTCTCCTCCTGGCTTCTGTGCTTCTGAAGCACCGCAGAAACTGTCTGAAAATGGAGCTGTGGTCTACCCACATGCATAATCTTGTTCCATCAGACTTCCCACACAAAACACAAGTGCACAGAGAAAATTATTACCATTTAAAGACGGCAGCAGTAGAGTATTGGGTGTGAGACCCTTTTGAGCTCAGGACCCTGTCTGGCTGCATGAGTCACATGTCCAAAAAGCTGTCCCTTTTCTCCAAGCCTTTTCAAGTGGTCTTAGGTTATTTGCCAAAGTATCTGTGCACCGATGTGTAGGAAATATCTAAATCTTTCAGGAATCTTAGGTCTGGATATACAGAATGAAGTCATTTTGTCATTGTATTTTGAATATTGAGAGCTGAAGTTAGTGATTGTGGCCTGACTCCTTCTCACAGAGGGACTATGTTATTATTTTGGGGTTATTATGTCAGCTTCAGAATTTATAATAGAAATAAATATTATTCTTAGCAAAGAATCTTCACACTGGGTCCTTGATCTGTGAAGTGAACGCTTATTTGGTAGGAAAGGCTAAGTGAAAACACTTAGAGCAGTTTCCTTGTTCCTGCCAAGATCGTAAACCAAAGAAACAGTGTGATCCTGAGAAAACTATAGGAATCAAGGCAAAAAACATGATAATGATATAGGGTTGGTGGTTCCTGAAACATATGCAAAGTCATTTATTTGGCCAGTTTCAAAGCCAGAATGACTAAGGCTTAGTGTAAATTTCAAAAGGCAAGATTCCAGTTGCGGTTGCAGTTCTAGATATGAGATTATTACTAGAGTCAAATGACACAGTTCCTAGCACTTGATACAGTCTGTTGATCCAAAATATACTTTCAATCAAAGCAAAACAAAAAAAGCAAGCAAAATAAAAAATATGAAATCTAATATTACATATTTGTAATTTCTCATTTAGCTCTGTAAAGAGTGAAAATGTTACTATAAAATTAAACTGTTTTTATTTATTGTAATTTCTCACATAGATCTGTAAAGAGTGGAAATGTTACTATAAGATTCAATTGTTTTTTATTTCACTTCCTGATGTATACACAGTCTACCAAAAATATAGGCATGTGATATCAGGAGCCCATGGACATGTTTAAAGTTCCTCCTCAGGACTGTAATTCTGCTTTCTGTCGTGGCATGCATTGGAGAGAATTGATTGTCTTGATATCCTAGGATGAGTGAGAAAAAAGTGATTTTCTTTTACTAATTCCAATTGTGTTAACTTCTAATAAATTCTCAGGTTACCAACAGAAGATATCAAATCTAAGCCCAGAACATTAGACAACTTCATCTGGATGGGATCTCCAAGACAGTTGATGGCAGGTGGATTGCATTGGACTTCTTTCAACATTAGAGATTGAAGTAATTTTTCCTTCTAGAAAAAGATACAATTTAAAGATATAAATTTACTCCTTCCACAGTTCTGCCAGCATCGTTTTTAGACTTAAAAAGAGACTTACTTATTATCATGTAATTTATACACTATTTTCTCTCATTAAGGCAATGCTATCATAGCAGTAGGTATGTGCCCAGAGATTTCAGTAGTCTTACAAAGTACACAATCAACTCAAAGTAGCTGGCATAATAATGGACTAGTCTACTAAAACTTGGTGCCAGTGGGAAAGAAAACCATTTGAGACTGGATTATTTTTACTTGGCATACAATATTAGCCTGAATGAACTGGCGAATACACAAATGACATCTTCTTCATAATCAAAGTCCATAGATTCATGAAGAAAGTGATATGGCTGTACCAAACATTAGACTTAAAATTTTGCTCTCTGTCCCTGATAATTTTGATAGACCTAGTGCCCAAAGGAGAAAAGTTTACTTAGAAAATAAAGTAATGGTCAATTAAATTAGAACATGTGACACCCCCTTCCTCACCATGTATGATCCTTATGTCACTGAACCTACAGGAAGAGAAGATTACTTGACAGGCCAAGGTAGTTGATCTCAACTGTTGCTACACAATAACTATAAGGAGTTTTATATCAGGATCATTCACCAAGGCAATTCACTAGAGCACCACTCAGTACTCCCTTGTCAGTGGAAAATTGGAGCAGCCCATTAAATTCAGAATTACCAGAAGTTCAGACCACATAAAAATGCAAGTTTGGACAAAAACTTGCCCAGTTTAGGTTCTAGAAAAAGGGGAGAAGACAGGAACCAATGCTAGAAGAAGAAACTATGATAACTATCCTCCTAACCAGATTTAGAGAGGAGCTTGAGCTGTTTTGTTGATCCTTCTTTACATCCATGTGTTCCCTTCAAATATGTGCAACAAGGGTGGATAATATTAAGGGTTTCAAGTGGGGTAGTGATTGAACTGATATCACCCTATGGCAAAATAGGATTGTTAAGATAGCTGTGTTTCCTTTGGTTGGGGACCTGACATTGTATGTACAAAAGATGTTAATGGATGTTGAGAAGCAAAATGTGTGAACTGTTCTGGGTCTTGTCCTCTGCATCTCCAGATCTACTTGCCACCTCCTCTATTCCTCCCTGAACCACGAGTCTGTTTTTTATGGACTTCTTTAGCTGGGGTACCCTGATGATAATGTGAGCCATGTGCAGAACTTTATCCCACACTGCCTTTCAGAGATATAATGATGAGGACCACCATCATCCCTCCACTGGAAGCCATAGCATGTTCAAGAGGGACCACTTCCCATTGGTACCTCTGGGTGCCTGTGATCCCTTCCTCCCCTCTTCCTCTCATAATACAAGAGGTGAGTTTCTTAGCCAGGTGTGGTAGCGCGCCTGTAGTTCCGGCTACTCGGAAGGCTGAGGCGGAAGGATCACCGGAGCCCAGCAGGTTGAGGCTGCGATGGCCGGGAGCGGCCACTGCACTCCAGTCTGGGCGACAGAGTGAGACTCCAACTCAAAAAAAAAAAAAAAAAAAAAAGAGTTTCATGGCATAAGCTTCATGCCATAAGCTTCATGCCTAAGTCTTAACTAATTTGAAATTTGACTAAATTCAAGGGTAAATATGAGACATAGAATTATTTTATATAACCATTATTTTGCTTAAAGAGCAATAATGTGACAAAAAAGGATAACATATAATAAAACTACTTGGAATGTATTTAAATTTTAAAAGCATACTTGTATTAATAAAGAGTGCTATATTTAGCAGATTTTAAAGACAAAATTACACAATACATTATTTTATGTTATATGCTGAAATTATGACATTAATTTGCTACATTTTATTTTTAAAACTAACTTAATAGGATTAAAAACATAAAACAATTTTTATAATATAGATAACATTTTAATAAACTTAATTCTATTTCCTTTTTACAAGCAAAACATGTTTAGACAATTTCTTATTCTGAAAGAAGTTATATTTTCTTGTTTTATTTCTCAGACTTTTTTCTGGCTTTCAGAGACAGGTATAAGAAAAAGATGTTTTAAAAAATGTTTGCAAGTTGGACTTGGTGGCTCAGCCTGTAATCCCGTGCTTTGGGAGGCTGAGGTGAGTAGATTGCCTGAGCCCGCGGGTTCGAGAC
>NW_007247741.1:443789-468278 GCF_000164805.1 Carlito syrichta | reverse complement strand
ATATCCTAGGATGAGTGAGAAAAAAGTGATTTTCTTTTACTAATTCCAATTGTGTTAGCTTCTAATAAATTCTCAGGTTACCAACAGAAGATATCAAATCTAAGCCCAGAACATTAGACAACTTCATCTGGATGGGATCTCCAAGACAGTTGATGGCAGGTGGATTGCATTGGACTTCTTTCAACATTAGAGATTGAAGTAATTTTTCCTTCTAGAAAAAGATACAATTTAAAGATATAAATTTACTCCTTCCACAGTTCTGCCAGCATCGTTTTTAGACTTAAAAAGAGACTTACTTATTATCATGTAATTTATACACTATTTTCTCTCATTAAGGCAATGCTATCATAGCAGTAGGTATGTGCCCAGAGATTTCAGTAGTCTTACAAAGTACACAATCAACTCAAAGTAGCTGGCATAATAATGGACTAGTCTACTAAAACTTGGTGCCAGTGGGAAAGAAAACCATTTGAGACTGGATTATTTTTACTTGGCATACAATATTAGCCTGAATGAACTGGCGAATACACAAATGACATCTTCTTCATAATCAAAGTCCATAGATTCATGAAGAAAGTGATATGGCTGTACCAAACATTAGACTTAAAATTTTGCTCTCTGTCCCTGATAATTTTCAACGTTGGCCCTCTCCCCTAGTTGGGGAGGTGAATCTCTTTTATCTCTCACATTATCTTTCTAATATACTTTCTAAATAAACTATATCATTCAATCTAAATAAAAAATGCACATGTTATCTGATGATTTCCAAGACCTCTAGTTTTTAAATTATTATTTAAAATCTGAATTCAACTTTTAAAAATGTGTTTTGATTGTAGAGACTAAGACTGTTGTGTTTTTCTCTTGGAGGAATAGCTATCACCATTGTGCTATAACCCTCATGTTGATATACATTGAAAACTTCTGAGTAAGCAGTAATAGGATGATCACAATCCATATTTAGTTACTACAGGCACAGGTCACACATATAGTCCCAATGTGCACTTTTCAAATGATCAGTTTGGGTGATACATTACGTGGCTGCTGGAAACAGTCTTATATGTAGCAAATTTTCTTGCCTTTGTTCTTCATTACATTTTTTCTAGTTGTTTTTGTAAACTTTTGTATTAAGTGGCTTACTTTTATATTACCTGCTAGGTTATCAATGCTTTCTTTAAAACCTATTTAACATTTAAGGGGAAATCAAATAAAAGCTTTTGCAATCCCCAGTGACTCACTATTTAACTCTGACTTTCAGGAGAATTAGCCCTTATAATTCCCTGCTCCTGAATGCCTGAGGAATTAGTGTCGAGCATTAGCTGGGCAAAGCTTAATGGTAAATACACCCTGAAAGGTAATACAGAGAGGAAACAAAAGGTCATTATTTTATCACAGGTATAAAAATAATGTGTTTTTAAAAATCTAATTCAAATTCATGTGGTCTAGGACAGTATTGACCTGCAATATTTAAAAATAATAATGCTTAATAAAATAAGTATATTTGAACAATTTCGGTGTAAAAATGTACCCTAAAAGCATTGATAAGCAAGCAGGTAATATAAAAGTAAACTAAACATGTAAAATATGATTTGAAATAAAATTATACCTGCAGCATATGAATAAGCAAAAAGACCAGTAATTCAAAGCAAACCTAGCTTGCATCCTTCTCGTATCTTCCTTCACATACATATTTTCAAGTGTTTTTTAGAACCAATTCAAGTTTGAAATTCATATTTTCATTTAATTAATCTGTGTTTCCTTTTTGGAAGTTACATATTTAGTAATCTTTATATGTATATATAACTACATCCAACACAATAATTGCCTTTTCTATTCGTTTATATTATTTTCTTATCCTCAATTACATTTAGAAAGTGTTACTTTGGTAACTACTATAAGGATATATCTAATTTATCAAAGCATTGGAGAAATAAATGACTATTAATTTGATTAACTTAAAAACATGCATACACACACACACACACACACACACACACACACACACACATACACACACACACACACCAGTCTGATGACTCATGTAAGTTTATTTGATTTAATTTAGTATTTTGTAACCATAGAATAAAAGAATACATAAACACCTGTTGGTGATATAAAATGAATTGAATGTTGCATCAGTTTTCCCTGGGTTGGTGAGATAAACAAGAATGATGCAAACTTTTGACTCTCAGTTAAACTTTTCCTTAAAAAAGAGGGAAAAACCTTATCACATGCAAAATCTTATGATTTTGATCTTTCTTGAGTAGTTTTTTACTTTTCACTCCCAATGTTCCTGCAAACAGCAAAGGGTATGAAATTAGTGATGCAGGCATGTCCCATTGCATTAAGTATGAGGCATGGTTTGTGGTTAATTCCAGTTTTAGTATTGATCAATACGTTCATCAGATGCCAGTATTAGCTTACTTTTATTAATTTATATGTATAGTTTTGGCATCTATTATTTCATTAGGCTTACACAAATGGCTTTCTAATTCTAATATCTAATATTCTATTCTGTTGTTATTGACTAGAAATGTTTTCGGAAAAAACCTTTCCCAACCATGTGATTATACTGAAATGTCATCAATGAAAGAAAGATACAATACATATTTTATTCTTTCTCTTTATTATCAATTTATTAAAACCTGTCAAAGCCCTAACAATGTCAGGAGAGATAAAATAAAGGATATTTTCTGTGTTTCAGTTTAGTTTTACCTAGCTCAACTCCCTCAAAATAGAAAACCAAAATCTGCACTAATCAGAGGACACCGATGATCTCAGATTTGAAGATGTCTCTTTTCTCCCTCAACATTTTAAAAGTATACAGTTAATAGAATTATTATGTCATGAAGATCTAAAAGGTTAGCTAATTATTATATTTGTCAATAACATATATGTCCCTTAGCAGTAGTGAAACATATTGAAAGAGTTGAAAATGGAAAAGAAGAAACATTTTTGTGCAGTCAAAAAAGACTCCTTTTCCTAAACATTTACACTAATGTTATTAATTATTTAATTAATACTTTTGCTAAAATTAATATCAAAAATAAAATAACTGTTTACTTCAATGGAAAATAGCAAAGTAGAAGAAAAATAATCTTATAATTTTATTGCTGGATTATACATTCTATAAAGGAGAAGCTTTACTTTTTTTTTCCTCTTTTAATTGTTTTTAAAGATGTAGGCAACAATTCAGGGTTAGGTATACAGATGTTCATTATGCAGGTACTCTTGTTGATGAGGTGCGCCTCCCCCTTCCCCAGGCAGATTCCCACTACTGCCAATCCTGCTTTCCCACTTTCCTTCCAGCAGTTTACCCATACTGACAATAATTTTCTTATAGTATTATGATAATTGTTCAAGGTCCTCTTATGAGTGAGAACATGTGTTAGTTCTTTGTTTCTATGAAAGATCACTCAGTATTATAGACTCTAAGTCAAAACAGGTTGCTGCGAAGTTGATGATTTTGTTTTTCTTTATGGCTGTGTAATATTCCATCATGTATATGTACCACTTTTTTTATCCAGTTGTCTTTTGATGAGCAGCATAGTTGGTTCCATGTTCTTGATACTGTGAATAATGCTGCGATAAACATACATGTTCAGGTATCTTTTTCATAGAGAGATTTGAGTTTTTCTGGGGGATTATGGGGTCATGTGGAATGTCAATTTTTAGAAATTTTAGTAATAGCCACACTGTTTTCTACAGAGGCTGCACTAGTATACACGCCCACCAATAGTGTAGAAGTGTTCTCTTTTTGATGCATCTTCTCCAGCATCTGTTGTTTTTGAGTTATTGATAATAGCCATCTTGGCTGGAGTTAGGTGGTATCTCAGTGTAGTTTTAATTTGCATTTCTTTAATGACTAGTGAAGTTATGCATTTTATGGTGTATCTGTTGGCTGCTCATATGTTTTCTTTTGAAAACTGTCTATTAATATATTTTGCCCACTTTGTAATGGGGCTATTTGTTTTTTTCTTTTTGGCACATTTGAGTTCCTTGTAGATCCTAGATGTTAGACCTTTGTCTAACATACAGTTGGCAAATATTTTTCCCCATTATGTGGCCTCTCTCCCGGCTCTCTTGATGGTCTCTTTGACTTTGCAGAAGATTGTTAGTTTGATGAGGTCCCACTTGTCTATCTTATCTCCTATAGCATGAGCACCTGGGGTTTTGATCAGGAATTGGTTACCAGTTCCAATTTCCATAAGGGTGTCTCCTGCATTTTCTAAGGTTCTTATAGTTTGAGGTTTTACATTTAGGTCTTTGATCCATTTAGAGTTGAATTTTGTGTTTGGTGATAGGTTGGGATCTTGTTTAAATCTTCTGCATGTGGTCAGCCATTTTCCCCAGCACCATTTGCTGGTTCTCCTCTCCCCAGTCATTGGTGGTGGAGCTCTGTGGAAAATGAGTTGTTTGAGAAATTGAGGTTTTGCTACTGGAATCTCTATCCTGTTCCATTGGTCTATATGCCTGCTCTTGTACCAATACCAGGTTGTTTTCATTATTGTATCTTTAAAATCAAGGTAAAGTCTGGAAGTGTGAAACCTCCTGCTCTGCTTTTTTTTTTTTTTTTCTGAGGATTGTTGTGGTGATTCGTGGTTGTTGATGTTCCATATGAAATCCTGTATTGTGATTTCCAGGTCTGAGAAGAATGCTGCTGGCAATTTAACAGGTATTGCACTAAATCTGTAGATTGCCTTGGGTAGGATGGACATCTTAACAATATCAATTCTTCCAATCCATGAGCATGGATTATTTTTCCATGTGTTTGTGTCATCTTTGATTTCTTTGAGCAGTGTTTTGTAGTTTTCATTGTAAAATCTTTCACATCTCTGATTAAGAAGAAGCCAAGGTATTTGATTTTATTTCCTGGCTATTATGAATGGAATTGTGCTTTTTATTTGTTTGTTTGTTTGTTTGTTTGTTGTTGTTGTATAGAGATGGACTTAATTGATACCTACAGAATACTCCACCCAATGACCATGGAATATACATTCTAATCATCACTACATAGAGCATGCTCTAAGATTGACCTCATTCTCAGCCATAAATCAAGTATAAACAAATTTTACAAAGTTGAAATCCTAGCTTGCCCCTTCTCAGACAACAGTGGAATAAAATAAATATCAACACCAATAAAGCTCCCCCAAAACCCACAATGACATGGACACTAAACAATATGATGCTAAACTACTCTTGGGTCAACATGGAAATCAAGGCAAAGAGATTAAAAGATACCTGGAAACAAATGAAAATGAAGAAACATCTTACCAGAACCTCTGGGATGCCATGAAAACAGTCCTAACCTCTTACCTCTACAAACACATATGAAGAAAATGGAAAGATCACAAGTTAACAGTCTAACAATCACCTAAGGGAATTAGAAAAGCAACACCACCAAAACCATAACTTCAACAGAAGAATACAGTTCACTAAAATATAAGCCCAAATTTGGGACACAGAAGACAAAAAGATAATACAAAAGTTAATGAAACAAAAAGCTGGTTCTTTGAAAGGATAAATAAGATTGATGGTCCCCTAGCTAGACTGACCAAGAAAAAGAAAGAAAAGCCAACAAAAATACAATCATATGCAAAAGATCAAGTCACAAATGAACTCAGTGATGTACAAAAGATTATTAGAGACTACTATGTACACTTATATGGTAACAAACTTGAAAAGCTAAAGGAAATTGAGGACTTTCTGACACAATCTCCCCAAGTTAAACAAGAAGAAATCGAAACCCTAAACAAACCAGTAACAATCCAGGAAATTGATTATGTCATAAGATAATGACCTACAAAAGGCCCTGGACCAGATGGCTTTCTAGCAGAATTCTAAAAAACATACAAGGAGGAACTGATACCAATCCTACTGAAAGTATTCCAGACAATTGAGAAAGATGGAACTCTTCCCAAATCATTTTATGAAGCTAATATTACATTGATACCTAAACTAGGTAAAGGTCCAACAAAGAAAGAGAACTATAGACCAATTTCTTTGATGAACATAGTTCCTAAAATTCTCAAATCCTTGCAAATTGGATTCAACAACACATCTCAAAAATCATCCACCATTACCAAGTAGGCTTCATCCCAGGGATGCAGGGCTGGTTCAACATTTGTAAGACTATATACATAATTAAATACATCAACAGATGTAAAAACAAAAACCACATAATTATATTATTAGAGGCAGAAAATTGTTTTCTAAAAAAAGCTTGAAAAATCCAGTACCCGTTCATGATAAAAACCCTTGAACATCTAGGCACAGATGGACCATACCTCAAAATAGTAATAGCCATCTAAGAGAAATCCACAGCCAGAATACTGCTAAACAGACAGAAATTTGAATCATTTCCCCGGAAAACTGGAACAAGACAGGGATGCCCACTCTCTCCCCTCCTTTCCAATATAGTTTTGGAAGTCCTAGCTAGAGCAATCAGACAAGAGAAGGAGATCAGGGCTATCCAAATAGGAAACGAGGAAGTCTAGTTATCCCTTTTTGCAGATGACATGATTTTATACCTTGAAAACCCAAGAGAATCTGTCAAAAACCTCCTTGCACTGATAAAGGACTTTTTCAAAGTCTCAGGGTATACAATCAAAGTGTAGGAGATTCTTTTCAACTTTGTTCTTCTTTGATGCATTAACACATCTGCTTGAAGTTAGCAGTTGTTCAATAAGTACTTACTAAGTCAGTGAATGACTTTACAGAATTGTCCTTAAAGTGATCGGATAGTGAAGGTAGCCATGAGTTTTTATTTATGCAGGGAGAAAACATTTCACCATAATGAACCTAAATTAGAACTGACTGGATGTTTTCTTCCTTATTTTGAAATTTCTACTCTTTTAACTTAATTGCTGAGAAATATACAGGAAGCATAATTTTCTGTGTTTTAAGAAATACCCAGTATCTGGCTATTTAGAAACAAAATAATTTAATAAATTTTAACGTATCTTTCAGTGGCTGGCATTATACCAAAAATGTTCAATTAAGGTTAATATTTTTTTCTTTAATCACAGTGAAAGCTTATAAAATTTCATTCATGTTCAACATAAATGACATTTAATTTTCCATAAGGTGTACTGGCAATTTGCCAGCATTTGACATTTGGTAGAAAATCTCGCGGGCTTGGTGGCTCAGCCTGTAATCCTGTGCCTTTGGGAAGCTGAGGTGAGTGGATTGCCTAAGCCTGCGGGTTCGAGACCCGCCTGGGCAGGCGAGACCTCATCTCTACAATAAATCAAAAAATTAGCCAGGCTTGGTAGCGTGCGCCTGTAATTCCGGCTACTTGGTAGGCTGAGGTGGAAGGATCGCAGGAGCCCAGCAGGTCGAGGGTGTCGTGGCTGGGAGTGGTCACTGCACTCCAGTCTGGGCAACAGAGTGAGACTCCAACTCAAAAAAAAAAAAAAAGAAAGAAAGAAAATCTCTAGGCCAAAAAAGTACATGTATCAAATAGTAATATTCCCTAACTATTAATTCTCAACTTTACATTTCTAAAGTAACCATGTGTCTTGTAATTTTTATCTAAGAAAGTTGATTACATTTAGGAGTTATAGATTTATGTTGCAAATGCAGGAAGATGGCATGGTTATTATATTTTTATATAGCATTAGTTTTATTGTTGAAAAATTTTTGTTTGTTTTGTTTTGTATAAGCCAAAGACACACTCTTATCTCCTGAGAAATATTCCTGTGAATTGGAAAAAAAGGAAAGAAAACCTTTGACAAACTTAAGTATACACTTATTGGGGTTTATTATGACAATTAAAATCATTACAGGTATAAGTACTTATGTTTTAAAACTACTTTGGAATAAGATATTAGATAGACAAGTGGGAACTCATCAAACTGACAAGTTTCTGTAAAACAAAAGAAAGCATCAAGATAGTGGGGAGACAGTCCACAGAATGGGAAAAAAATATTTGCCAACCATATATCTGACAAAGGCCTAACATCCAGGATATACAAGGAACTCAAATGAGCAGAAAATGAAAAAAAAAAAAAAAACAAACAGCTCCATTAAAAGTGGGCAAAGGACACGTTTGAGTTCCTTGTAGATCCTAGATGTTAGGCCTTTGTCAGATATACAGTTGACAAATATTTTTTCTCATTCTGTGAGCTGTCTCCCTGTCCGCTCTCTTGGTGTTTTCTTTTGCTTTGCAGAGGCTTATCAGTTTGATGAGGTCTCACTTGTCTTATTTCTTATGGTTATGAGTACTTTGGGTCTTGAGCAGGAATTGTTTGTCAGTTCCAATTTCCATAAAGGTGTCTCCTGCATTTTCTAAGATTCTAAGTTTGAGGTTTTACATTTAGGTCTTTGATCCATTTAAAGTTAATTTTGGGGTATGGTGATAGGTAAGGGTCCTGTTTCAATCTTCTGCATTTGATCAACCAGTTTTCTCAGCACCACTTACTGAATAGGTTCTCCTCTCCCCAGTGGTTGTTGTTGGAGGCTTTATCAAAGATGAGTTGGTTGAGAAATTGAGGCTTTGCTCCTGGAATCTCTATCCTGTTCCATTGGTCCATAAGCTTATTCTTGTACAGACTGGGCTGTTCTGATTATTGTAGTCTTATAGTAAAGTTTGTTTTGGCTATTCATGGTCATTTATATTTCCATATGAATTTCTGTATCATCGTTTCCAAGTCTGAGAAGAATGATTTTGGTAATTTAAAAGGTATTGTGTTGAACCTGTAGATAACCTTCGGAAGGAGTGGGCAAAAGACAAGAATAGACACTTCTTAAAAGAAGATATTAAAGCGCCAATAGACACATGAAAAGTATTCAGCCTCACTAATCATCAGAGAAATGCAAATCAAAACCACATTGAGCTACCACCTAACCCCAGTAAGAATGGTCATCATTAATAAACTAACAACAGATGCTGGCAAGGAGGTGGAGAAAAAGGAACATTTCTACACTGCTGGTGGGAATGCAAACTAGTGCATCCTCTTTGGTGATTTCTGAAAGAACTAGAAATTGACCTTTCATATGACCCAGCAATCCCCTTATTTGGAATATACCTGGATGAACTCAAATCATTCTATAAAATAGATATCTGCACTCACATACTTGTTGCAGCTCTATTTACATTAGCAAAAACATGGAACCAACCATGCTGCCCATTGAAGCTGAACTGGATTAAAAAAATGTGATAAACATACACAATGGAATATTATGCAGTCATAAAGGACAAAATATAGATTTTGCAGCAACTTGAATGGATTTAGAGTCTATCATAGTCAGTGATCTATCACAGAAACAAAGATCGGAGTACCATTTGTTCTCACTCATAAGCAGACCTTGAACAATTATAATACTAAAAGAAATGAATTGGCAGTAGTGGGAAACTGCAGGGGAGGGAAGGGTGGGATTGGCAGTTGAGGGAAGCTGCCAGGGGTGGGGGGCACACCTCATCGACAAGGGTACTTGCATAATGACATTTGCTTACCTAACCCTCAATTGTACCCAACATCTTTAAAAATAAAAAATTTAAAAGTTAAAAGAAAATAAGTGAATGAAAGACGTGAATAGACATTTCTCAAAAGAAGATATACGGGCAGCTAGTAGACACTTGAAAAAGTGCTCAGCTTCACTAAGAGAAATGCAAATCAAAACCACATTGAGATACCACCAAACCCTAGTAAGAACAGCCATAATTAGTAAAACAAACAACTGATGCTTGTGAGAGTGCAGAGAAAAGGTAACACTTCTACACTGCTGCTGGTGGAAATGCAAACTAGTTCAATCTCGATGTTAAACAGTGTGGCATTTTCTAAAAGAACTAGAAATTGACCTTGCATATAACCCAGCAATCACTCTACTGGACATATACCCAGAGGAACTCAAATCATTCTACCGAAAGTGATACCTGCACACGCATGTTTATTGCAGGACTTTTCACAATAGCAAAAACATGGAACCAACCATGCTGCCCATCGAAACTGGACAGGATTTAAAAAGTTGGTTCATATACATGATGGAATATTACACAGTCATGAAGTAGGACAAATATATGAACTTTGCAGCAACTTGGATGGATTTAGCATCTATAATACTCAGTGATCTATCACAGAAAAAAGAACTGTGTATCACATGTTCTCACTCATAAGTGGACTCTGAACATTTGCCATAATACTGTAAGAAAGGGATTGGCAGAAGTGGATCACTACTGGGGCGGGGTGGCAGGGGGGACACATCATCAGTTAGAGTACCTGATCTCAAATCAGGCAATGTCGGGACCAAAGAGAGGCCCAAACTTTACCACTTGTATACCTAATCTTGAATTGTATCCCACATCTTTAAGATTAATTAATTAATTAATTATTTTAAAAAAATTCTTTGGTAAAACACACTCCCAGCATAGATATGACAAAGGATTTTTTTTATTAATAAATCTGGAGATCCTTTGATTGCTTAATTTACAAAATCAACCAAACACTTCCTCAAGCAGATCACAAAGAAGATAGTCATAGTAGAGATTTTATCAAATGCCATTTTATATATTGATTTATATTTTATAAGCACATTTTTAAGTACAATAATCCAAGTGATTGTTTTTTTAAGAAGGTCACTAAGAGGTTATTATTAAAATGTGTGTGCCCAATCCTGTGTAAACCATCCTCAGGCATTGTTTCTGTCAATCTTCAAATCAGTTATGCTAAATGGGACTTACTTTTATCCCTATTTTACAGATTTGAATGAAATAAAATATTCTCTAGATGCTTATATGGAAAGTTATAAAAGGGGACACTCCCTTTCTATAAAGATTTTGGATTTGGCAACAATGCTTTTTGTATATTTAAAAGACTATTGAGAAGTTTGCTTTTATTCAATATTCAAATTTTTTAAAGACCAGATTTATTTTATTATTCTGTATATACATTTAGTGGGCATTAGCAATTAGTTTTTGTTGACTTTGGGCAATACCTCATCCCATTTACAAACTTAATTAATTAACCCTTCAAATATGTTAACTGCATTTTAAAACACACTCTATTTGATTTATTTAATAAATACTTCATTGTCTGACTTAGCAATCAAAACTTTTCTGAATAAAAGTAGTCTTCTCTGGTGTTTCCGCATGGCTCATTGAGCTATGGCCACCATGTTTCCTTGCTTTGGCCCCCTCCCCTACCTTGGGGAGGTAAATCTTCTCTCTCTCTCTCTCTCTCTCTCTGTCTGTCTGTCTCTCCCTCTTTCTCTAATTTACTTTCTGAATACACTATATTTTCCAATCTTAAAAAAAAATTCTTAAATGTTTAATAAATTGATATATATGGGGGAAATTTAAATTATCTTGAAAGCTCTAAATTATATAAAATTTGTGGGATCTCAGTTTAATATCAAAGGCACAAATTGGCTGGGCGTGGTGACCCATCCCAGTAATCCCAGCACTTTGGGAGCGAGGAAGGAGGATCGCTTGAGTCCAAGAGTTCGAGACCAGCCTAGGCAACTTAGAGTTAGAACTGGTTTTTACAAAAAGTTAAAAAAAATACCTGGGTGTGGTGATGGATGAGGTAGTCACAGCTACTGAGGAAGCTGAAGTGGGAGGATAGCCTGACCCCAGGAGATTGAGGCTACAGCCATATGTGATCATGCGACTTGCACTCCAGCCAGGTTGGCAAAGTGAGGCCTCAAATCAAATTAGGAAAAAAAAAAATTAAAGCACATATCACTTAATTACAGCATAAATGTTAGACTGAAGTTATAAGATTGTCACTCTCAGAGTCTAAATTTGTTGCAACCGTATAAAATATCGTTAAATGCTTCTTGTGCAAAATATTAACATTATGGTATAATTCTCCAAACTAGACTGTACACCGAGTTCTCAATTTTCCTGAGTTGAAAGAAATTTACTCACAAAAAAAAGGTTACCAGCCTCATTACCTGAGATCACTGAAGACAAGATATTTGGGGACTTGTATGAAAGTTGCATCTGCAGACATCCAGAGCAATTTTTCCTGCTAACTTTTAAGAAAGTCATCATATCTTTCCAAGTAATTATGCGAGTGCCGTTTTCAGTGCGCTTGAAGATTAACACAGGCAAGGGATGTTTGCCTGAGATGCTTATCAGATTTGCAGATGTGACATTGATGACTACATAAAATCATACTAATACTACTCCTTGTCAATGATTCCAAAATACAGATGAGAGATTCACTTAGCTACGCTCCTGAGAGTAGCTAACATCAACTGATTATTTTCTACTGAGACAATCTGCGAAATTTGATCTTTGAATTGATATTTATATTTCTCTGGCTAAGGTATATGTATACATTGTTCTTTTTTCCTCACATTTTAAAGACATTGGAACTTGATGATATCCTAAAATATGTAAGCATATCTTTTGTACAATGATAAAGACTTGAAACTTTATGGACTGTTGCTTCTTTCATGTTTAGTAGATACAACTACCCCTCTAGATGTTTACAATGTAAATCAGTTTGAATCTTGGCTGTCTTACATGACTGTCAAATGATGACCCAATTTATAAAGAGAATATTACTGATACTTTTAGGAGTATACATTTCCATGGGTTATCAGAATATTTAAAACTGCTACTGAATCTCAAATCATAGTTTTATATATATATATATATATATTGAAGGCTATGCCTATCTCTAGGCATGATTTTCTATAGTTTACTTTAAGGTAATATGTATTCATTTCAAAATTTTTAAACATATAAGAGGAAGGATCCTACCCCACCCCACAAAAGAAAGAAATTATCTTTTTGAGGGTGAGTTTCTTGTAGTAGTACAGTCTTTCCTTGATAGATGAGTGTTCTATGAACCCATTGGAATCAGTGTGTCATCTAGCATCGTGAGATGCTCTGTTCAGCATCAATGAATTTGCCTGGGGAGGGGGACAGTTGTAACGCCTTTGCCTATTTCACGATGGTTGATTTCCGAGTGCACCTGCCCACACCACACTGAGTGTTCAGCAATTTTTGACCAAAACCAGCATGATCCTTCCATCTCACCCTCCCTTTTCGCATGATCTCATCCCGAAGAACTTTATTTTGTTTCCACAGATGAAAAAAGTCCTTAAAGAGGAATGTTTTGCTGATGTGGAAGAGGTGAAACAAAAATGGCAGTAGTATTAAAAGTCATCAAAATTAATGAATCAAAAACTGTTTTGAGTAGTGGAGAAAGCCTCTTTATAGGTATAGTGCATCAAATGTCAAGTATGAATACTTTGAAGGTGGTTGAAATTTAAGCATGTAAATGCACAAATATTTATAAATAAATTCTGGGTTTTTCAGTTCTCTCCTTCTATCTAAGCATATTTCCTTACCTCAAAATAATGTGAGATCATATATGTGCTTCTCATTTGAATTTTTGTACTACAGTCATTTTCTATAACCCAGTTATAAAACATCTTGAGATAAATTATTGAAACTTAGAGTAAGAAGGAAAAGCCAGAGAAGAAAAGGAAAAAGTTGAAAGAATACATATTTGTAAAACAGTATCAGCTCTATGTCATGCACTAAATTAGATAATTAATAAATTTATTTTTATAGCAATGCTTCATGCAATATATTACATTATGAATGATACAGATGAAGAAACTGAGGCAGAACTGAAACTCAAATTTCTCTCCAAGTAAAAGTAGTTCCCACTGAAGTCACTCCAGCACAGCAATGCTTTAGAGATGGCCTATAGTTCCAAACATTTTATATAGAGACAGAAAAGTCAACTTGTTTTTTTAGAATAAAGTGTCTTGCACAATTTCATTTACAGTAAAGAACACATGCCAGTAACCCCTGCTTTTTGTTTGCTAGAATAGCAGTCATTTTATGTACTTAACAGGTTGTTTCTAAAATAAAATTTAAGAAAGGATGGCCTATAGGGATTCATGTAATGATAATCGTTCCCCAGGTAGTTACATCTCTCCTAAAAAAAAAAAAATGGCTTATAAACACAATGAAATACTATTATTCAGACATTAAAAAATATATTTTTTTATTTTTTACCACATGGATGAACCTAGAGACATTATGCTAAATGAAATAAGCCAGGCACAAAAAGACAAATATAACATGATCTCACTCATATGGAGAGTCTTAAAAATCAAAAAACAAAAGAGGACTGAGATTGTCGAAACAGAAAGTAGAACAGTGGTTACCAGAGAATGAAGAAGATACAGGGGATGGGAGACTGGGGAGAGGGTGGTCACAGGGTACAAAGTTGTCATAGGATACTAGAAATAAATGTTGGTGTTCTATTGCACCATTGAATGATTGTTTAACAGTAAATTATTTTATATTGCAGAATAGCTAGAAGAGAGGATTTAAATGTTCTCACTTCAAAGAAATGATGAAACGATAAATGCATGAGGTAATGAATATACCAACTACCGCGATTGCATTATTATATGAGGGAGGACCCCAAAACAATCAGAATTTATTTATAAAACATTGTACATTTATTCTTACATGTTTAATCTTCAGTCACCTTCAAAGTACTCTCTGCTTAATGAAATATATCTATCAAGGTGTTTTTTTCACTGTTCAAAACAGTTTTGGGATTCGTCAATGTTGATGCCTTTTAGTGCTTCTGCCATTTTTTGTTTCACCTCTTCCACATCAGCAAAACGTTTCTCTTTGAAGGTTTTTTTTCATCTGAGAAAACAAAAAAACGTTGAGTGAATAGGAAGGGTGGGGCATAGGGGTTATAGTGTTCTGGGTCAAACACAGTTGAACACTTAGCTCAGTGTGTGCAGGTGCTCCTAAATCTCCCATTATAATATGGGCAAATGTATTGAAAGAATCTCAAAAAAAAAAAAAAAAGTCACTGAACAACACTAGCCGGTACACTGATGTTGATGGGTTCCAAGAATACTTACGTAGTGAAAGAATCCTGTATTGCAAGAGGCTTGCCTTTAAAAAAAATTGTTTTTTTGGGGGGGAGAGGCAGTTTTTCCCTTATATAACATGATCATTGATATTTAAGTGCATCAAAACATCAAATTGCAGCCTATAAATATATACAACTAAAGCATGTCAATTTATAATTAAAATAAATAACGATTAAAAGAAATCTTGCTAAACACAGCAGCTTGTTACTGAAAAATAGCAGTCTACTCCATATTCTGAAGTATAAATTTCTAAAATTATCTTAATTTGATGTACAGCTAAACATGCTTGCTAAGGCAAATATTAGCTTCATAAATTAACATCCCAGGAAGACAAAAACCCATACTTAACAGGGCCCTCTATTCTAAATAAATTCTACAGTGAGAATGTTGAATGGAAGTATATCTTTGAAAAATTATTTTAGGTGTGATGTTTGGACATTTGAAGTGTTTTCTCTAAAATAGGTGAAACAGAAAGGTTATCACTTGACTTTTTAAAAAAATTTATCTACATTTTGTTAAAGATTGCCTAACTAAATATGCCAAAAAGTTGGAGGCACTATTGAACAAAATTAGATGCATTAAAAATTAGTAAAATTTAATAAAGTGAAATGATGAACTATGGTTTAATCAAGTTGCTCTTTTGGATTATGAGTAATTTGAATTTTTAAGCAAGTGCTTAATGGAATTATATTCATTCATATAATGTTCTTAAAAATCACAAGAACTATAGCTTCTGAAACACCAAAGGGAGGGCACATTTTTATAAACAATTTAAGGTTATAGTAATTCCTGTTGCACTTCTGACCTTGAATAAATATTAAGTTATTAGATGTCATGTACTAAAAACACCCGAAAGAGCACTATGGCTTGCTATTTCATAGTGTTCTGGTAAATTTTTATTATCATCACACTAAAAACAGTTTCTAGAATGTATTTCCTTAGGCCTTTAAGTTATTCATTTTTCTTTGACAATTTCGTTTGTTTTGGTTTGATTAGAGATAGGGTTTACAGATGCAATATTTTAGATCATCTTAAGATTAATTTTTTTTCAAGGAAGGAGGTTTGTTTAAAGTATTTTGTACAGTTATTAAAAAATATTGCTCTTTGCTGTATTCAAAAGCTCCAATTGATGACAATGATATTACTCACATACACGAAAGACAGTATGTGAGACTGAGTTTCTAAATTTTTTATATCCTTTATAAAATTTTATTGCTTATGAGTACTGAAAGCTACTGGAAAATCATTTAGCATTGCTGAGCAGTCACTTGATTATCCTGGACTTAGTAATATTGCAAAAGAAGCATAAAATACCAAGATGAAAAAAGAAGAGAGGTTAAAAAAAGAGCAGTGGTAAATCTACCATGCAAGATATTAATTGTGTTGAATCATGTGAGTTTCTGACAGAGGATAAAGCCATGATCAATGTGATCTCTAAAATTGTGTGTGTCATGAGCCGAACCCTCAGTTTAATATGGAGTCGTTGGATTTTACAGTCTCATAAGCTTCCAGGACTTTGCCTGGCACATCAAAACAATTGCTTAATGTGCAATAAATTCTACAGCTAGCCATCTGCTTACCCTCTTGACCTTTAAAATTTTATAAAAACCCAAGCCAATGATTTCCCACTTCATGAACCACCATATTTTTGGAATATCTTATATAGTCCAGAGTTACTTCATATTTTTTATGCAACCAGAGAGACTTAAAGTATTGAATAGTATTTGGCAGCAACCTGCCTTTTCCATTGAAATGGTTATGAGAGCAATCACTAGAGTTAATAAGATTTAAGTTATTTCTACTCATTGTGTAGTTGGATATGCTCATTTAAACAAATATGTGTTAGTTATGTGAATTCTTAAACTAAATGGTAATGCAAAGAAATGTTAAAAAGTTAAGAAATTAGAGAAATAAATCCAATATTTTTACATTGATGATATAAGGGGGACCCCCAAAAGCCAGAATTTATTTATGAAAAATTGTGTATTTATTCTTCCATGTTTTATCTTCAGTCACTTACAAAATACTCTCCATTTTTATGCAATACAACTATCAAGATGCTTTTTCTACAGTTACAAAACTCATCAATGTTGATGTCTGTTACTATTTCTGCCCTTTTTTGTTTCACTTCTTTAACATTAGCAAAATGTTTCCCTTTGAGGACTTTTAACATCTGAGGAGAAAAAAGTGGTTTGGGGAAGATTCAGGGAATAGGGAGGGTGGTGCATGGGGGGCATACTGCTTTTGGTCAAAAATTGCTGAATACTCAGTACAGTGTGGGCAGGTGCATTATCATGGTAAAAGAATCAGTCACCTGTTTGCCACAGCTTGGGATGTTTGTTCTACAAATCATGATGTAAAATTCTCAAAACTTCCAAATAAAATCTTTGATTGACTATTTGATCTGGAGGAACAAATTCTGAGTGTACTACAAGGTACTTTCCCTCCAAAAAATAATTCTGTTTTGGGGGTGTATTCCCCTTGTACATAACTTTGTGTTTGTATCAGGATAATACTCTATTATTTCCACATGTATAATTTAGTTTGTGAACAATTTACTTAATCTCGTGATAGAGAATGTCTTATTTAAGAGGCATAATAAATATGTTATACCCTTTAAGAAAAGATAAAATAATAGCTCCAGTTTTAAGACTATAAAAGTCAAGGGGTATACAGAATAGAAATCTGACACAAAAATAAGTCATATTGCTTGCTCAAGTTCCCATGGTTCAGGGCAGAGCTGAGAAAGATCCCAGAGCTATAATCCCTTGTTCAGAACTTTTACAGTATCCTGAGCATGGTCCAACTAATCTAAGCAACAAAAATCTTAGTGCTAAAAAGTCTTTGACCTTCAGTGATTTTCCCAAGAAGCCTCATTTATCAAGACACATACGAGTGGCATATATTTTGATATACAATTTGAGGGTCCTGGAAACATTGAAATGTAATGAGGTCTTGCTCATACCAGGCACACTTCTTGCCTGGATGCCTTCTCCCTTGTTGCTCATCCTCTCTTTCTAGAAGAGCCATGGATCTTCTGTTTTTATCTTAAGTCATGCAATTCCATCACCTTGAGGTTTAATATCAGAAATTTCTTCTGAACAAATATGATATTTGCCTTCAAGTTAACGACAGCAAAGTGGCTAAAACTGATGAATCTGAAATCAGACAGTTTGGGTTAAATCCCTAGTTCCCCAATTGCTGATTGTTTGATACAAAAACTCTTCTCTCTGAGGTAGATTCTCTTTGTAAAATATTGATAATAAAGAACATGTATAAGCTCATGGAGATTGTGTGTGTGTGTGTGTGTGTGTATGTGTGTGTACAGATATTTAACAGTCTCATCTAACTTTTGAAATCCATAAAACAGCATGTAATTGAATTAGTTAAAAGGGATTATAGCCCTGGGATCTTCCTCAGCTCTACCACAAGCCATGGGAACTTGAACAAGCAACATGCCTTATTTTTGTCTCAGATTTTTATTCTGTATAGCCTTTAACTTTTAACTGAGAAATATTTATATTTAAACAACTTGAGGACTGGATTAAATTATTGGTTATCCCCACTCTCCAACTAGCATTGCCAAGCACATGCAAAAACATATGAACATATACACATACATAAGTATACATGGACACACACAGAAGCATACATGGACACACACATGGGGTACATGTAGATTTTGCATTTTCTTTTTTCAAAGAAATTATGGTTCCAAGAATGAAGAATTGTATATTACTGAACAATGGGCTTGGAGAAATATTGTGTATTTTTTCCCATTTGATAAGTTAATAATTCTCACTACTTTTTTGTAATATGTCAATTGTACTGAGAGGACTTGCAGTGACCAGCAAATGTGTCTACTGCATACCTGACAATATCAAGGTGTAACTCATAGAATACACCATCTTTTGAGAATATGGAACCTTGTGCTGTGAGAGAGTATCCAGAGAAACTCAGAGGAGCTCACACACGTCAGTGAAAATAAAGACAATTTTCATCCTTCATATACTTCGTCCTTATGTAAATGAGCATGTTCTTCAGATTACTTTAATATCCTACAATTACAGGAAAACCATGGAGAGAAGGCTCTGTAAGAATCTCTAACAAGGCATACAATAATTCATTTTCTAATCAGGCTATGCAAGACAAAAAAGCGAAAGGAAGTAAATATACATTCTTCTATTTTTTTTCTTTTTGGTACAAGTGAGGAATAAAATATAAGGAAATCCATTAGCAAACAAATAACACAAATTTATAAATGTAGTCTCCCAAATGCAAGAGTGAAACTTAAACATTGTACTGAGTCATTGCTTTCCATTAGCATGTCATCATATAAACAAGCATTGCAAGATGTCCCCAGATGGAAAACATTAAGATATATAAATAATTATTTTTAAAAGGCAACCCTTTCCAAAGCTTTGAATTCAATATTACAGTTAGTTAGAATTTGGTACACTAATTTTTTTATATTCTGTCTCTTCCTAAATCAAGCTTTTAAAAAGTTGTTTGTCTCTGCCCTTTGCAATACTAGAAATATTTAAGGTAGTTGGTCTATTGGTTTTATTCATTCATCTGTTTGTTCATTTAAATTTTCACATTATCTATGCACAGAGAAGACCTTACACTAAATAGAAAAAAGAGCTTCTTCTCAAAAGCATTATCTATCCAGTTAACATTGAAAAGATACTATTTGTGAGTATGGTAGACAGGGTAGTATAGTGAGAATAACATAAATCTGGATCCCAATATACCTAAATTTAAATGTAGTTGGTTGGGACAGAATTCAATTTTTCTGCCTCTCCGATAAAACATAAGGGGTGACTTGGTTAGAAGCAATTCAATAAAAAAAAAGTCTAGATATGATAAACTTTCAGTACACGGTCAAAAACTACATGGTCAATAAATGGAAAATCAAAAAGAAAACATGAACAGCAGAGCTCATCTATGAAATTCAAACCATATAACTGAAAATATATCATCTATTAGTGTCAGATCAGGTATATTATATCTGTGTGTAGAAGAAATCATATACTATCAACACAAGGACGAAAGAGCACTGTTTCAAACAACTTAATTGTAACTCTAAAGAGTTTATTTATTTCTATTGTTCTGAATTGCCTCATCAAAGATGATAACATAAGTGTTTCTCACAACTTTAACATTTAAATAAGAACATAATTGACAAAGGGAAGAAAAACAAGTATTGTATGAGGAACAATATGCTATATGATTTTGACATATTATTTTACATATGCATATCCACAAACTCCTCTTCTTACTCCCTTTTTATTTTGAATATTTAAACAATTAAGTTGATTGTTAACTGAAAACTATACTCAACTAAAAATTGTCTATCTTTCATCTTTAATATGTGTTAGCGTATCTGAAAAACAAATAGCAGGAAAAAGTATGTGTACTATGTATGTACTATATAAAAGGTGCTTATCATATAAATATAGTAGCTACGTACCTTGTTCTTTATGAGTCTTATGTTTAACCTGATTTTACCTAGTCTTATCATTAGCCCAAATATCAACTCAGCGTTCAATGTTTTCTTAACGGTTTATAAAATAAGGGTAAACAATTATTAAGTGTATTCTATCTATCCTTTAGCAACTATCCTCTTCTCTGTGCCTGCTATATTTTTTGTTAACTTATAATAGTAGTCACTTTGCCTTTGAAATGCAAAAGTGCCAAATACTCAGGTTAATCTTTGCATGTTAAAGAATATTCTCTTTTCTTCAGATTACTGCCTTCACCAAAATAATTTAAAGAAAAAACAAAAAAACAAGTATTCAAAATGAAAATGCTGGGAAACCTTATTTTAGGGTACTGCAACTTGAAGCACAATGAGATTTGTCAGTTATAAAGCAGCAATGCCTCCCACCTGGACTGTGCTTTACACATTCACAGGTAGAATCTGATTTGATTTGTGCATCTTTATGTGGAGTGTGGATCTTTAGCAATGCCAAGAATGATTTACTTTTTTTTCCCCCATTGCTGAACATGGCATCAGGCCAGAATAAAATCTGACATGAACAAAACATGTAATTCAGCAGAACATGGAGTTTAAAACAGTTATTTTTTTCCTCCCATTGAAAATAAAATCTGCCACAGACTTCATGGCATATTGCCCAAAGGGTAGTGTTATAAATGCTATGAAGAGTTAAAAATTATGCCTCTGTTTTGTTGGCACTTATGTTCAAGTATAGTTGTCTTATTGCATTTTAAAACCGGCAAAATTCCATGACAGCAGATGGACAGAACAGGAAGTGCCAACTCTCAGTGTGGCATAATCATTTACAAAGACTTGAGTAGAAGGCCAAGAGAACAAAAATGTTCTAAAATTCATCTATTCTGCTATTAAAAATAAAATGCTGCTTCTCCCGTTGAGCTTTTGGCACTTAGCATGACCTGTTAATCATACCTTTAAAATTAGGGCCATTGTGGACAACAACGACAAAAATTGCACTATTTGAAGAATCCATGTATGAAATAAGACACTTTGGGATGTAGAGAGAGTTACAAAAGAGAGAACAAAAACAAATTGGAAAATGCAGAGGAAGGGATGAAAGCATTAAAGGTATTGGAGGCTTATTCAATCCCGAGACTCTTTCTGGGCAGTTTTATAGACACTGGGTAGAGCAAAATGATACTTCAATGGATATCTAAAATAAGTGAGTATTCTAAAGGGGCAAATGGTGATATCAACCTGAATTAGGCTTTTATTACAAAGATAGGTATCAACTGACTTCCATATTAGAGATAGGTAGACCTGGGGGGATTTTTGAAACAGATAAAGTTATGCATAAGAAATAAAAAGTCACAGATTAGGTTGGTTAATGAATGAGGTTGTATTTTCAACTAAATTGTCAACACTATTTGACTAAGAAAATAAAGTTAAACTTTCTGCATCCTAGATATATTAGTTTTCTGTTTTTATTATTGCAGTCATAAATTACCACAAACAGTGGCTTGAAACAACAGAAATGCATTCTATTAAAAGGGGTATATAGATCTCACTGAGCTGCAATCAGCGTGTATGCTGAGATGTTTTTTTTAGGAAGGATCATCGTCTTTGCTTTCTGTAACTTCTGGAGACCCCCTCATTCTTTGGTTCATAACCTTCTTCCTTTATCTTCTAAGCCAGTAACTTTGATTTGTCTGATCTTCCCCTGTCGACACAGCTCCCTCTGCCTCTCTTCCACTTTTAAATACCCTGTGATTATATTGGGCCCTACTAGATAATCTAGAAAAAAAAATCTCCCTATTTTTATTTATATATTTATTTATTATTAAGATGTGGGGTACAATTCAGGGTTAGGTGTACAAACATTGATCATGCAGGGACCCTTGTTGATGAAGTATGCCCCTCCCTCCCCTAGCAGTTTTCCTCAACTGCCAATCCCATCCCCACTCCTCTGACAGTTTCCCATTACTGTCAATCACTTTCTTAAAGTATTATAATTGTTCAAGGTCCACTTATGAGTGAGTACATATGGTACTCTGTTCTTTGTTTCTGTGATAGATCACTGAGTATGATCGACTCCAAATTCATCCAAGTTGCTGCAAAGTCCATATGTTTGTCTTCTTTATGGCTGCATAATATTTCATTCTGTATATGTACCATATTTTTTTTTCATCTAGTCCAGTTTTTATGGGCAACATGGCTGGTTCCATGTTTTTGCTATTGTGAATAGAGCTGCAACAAACATACATGTGCAGGTATCTTTTCTGTAAAATGATTTGAGATAATCTGGGTATATTTTCAATAGGGGAATTGCTGGGTCATATGGAAGGTCAATTTCTAGTTCTTTCATGAACCACCACACTGTCTTCCAAAGAGGTTCCACTAGTTTGCATTCCCACCAGCAGTGTAGAAGTATTCCTTTTTCTCTGCATCCTCCCTAGCATCTGTTGTTGTTTGTTTTATTAATGATGACCACTGTTACTGGGGTTAGGTGGTATCTCAATGTGGCTTTGATTTGCATTTCTCTGATGATGAGTGAGGCTGAGCACTTTTTCATGTGCCTGTTGGCTGCCCACATGTCTTCTTTTGAGAAGTGTATATTCATGTCTTTTGCACACTTTTTAACGGGGCTGTTTTCTGGTTTTTTTTTTTTTTCCCTTTCAGCATGTTTGAGTTCCTTGTAGATCCAAGAAGTTTGGCCTTTGTCAGATATACAGTTGGCAAATATTTCTTTCCCATTCTGTGGGCTGTCCCCCTGCTCTCTGGATGTTTTTTTTTTTTTTTTTTTGGCTTTGCAGAAGCTCATTAGTTTGGTAAGGTCCCACTTGTCTATCTTACTTCGTAAGGTATTGGTCTTCAGGGTTCTGAATAGGATATGGTTGCCAGTTCCAATTTCCATAATAGTGTCTCCTGTGTTTTCTAAGATTCTTATAGTTTGAGGTTTTACATTTAGATCTTTGATCCATTTAGAGTCAATTTTTATGTAAGCTGATAGAGAGGGTCCTCTTTCAATCGTCTGCATGTGATCAGCCAATTTTCCAGAACCTTCCACTGAATAGGTTCTCCTCTCCCCAGTGGTTGTTGTTGGAGACTTTGTGGAAGATGAGTTGGTTGAGAAATTGAGGCTTTTCTTCTGGAATCTATGTCCTATACGCCTGTTCTTGTACCAATACTAGGCTGTTTTGATTAGTGTAAACTTATAGTAAAGTTTGAAGTCTGGAAGTGTGATACCTCCTGCTTTGTTTCTTTTGCTAAGGATTGTTTTGGTTATTCGTGGTCATTTATGTTTCCATATGAATTTCTGTATTGTCATTTCCAGGTCTGAGAGGAATGATGTTGGTAACTCAATGGGTATTGTGTTGAATCTGTAGCTTGCCTTTGGCAGTATGGACATTTTAACAATGTTAATTCTTCCTATCCATGAGCATGGAATATTTTTCCATTTATTTGTGACTTCTTGGATTTCTTTGAGCAGTGCTTTGTAGTTCTCCCCATAAAGGTCTTTCACTTCTCTGGTTAGGAAGATGCCGAGGTATTTCATTTTTTTGGTAGCTATTGTGAATGGGATTGTGCTTTTAATTTGGGTCTATGCCTGCTTGCTGTTTGTAATTATCTTTTGCACATTTATTTTGACCCTAAAACTTTGCCAAAGTCCTTTATCAGTGCAAGCAGGTTTTTGACAGATTCTCTTGGATTTTCAGGGTATAGGATCATATCACCAACAAAGAGGGATAACTTGACTTCCTCTTTTTCTATTTGGATACCCCTGATTTTCCTCTCTTGTCTTATTGCCCTAGCTAGGACATCCAACAAATGTTGAGCAAGAGGGGTGAGAGTGGGCAGCCTTGTCTTTTTCCAGTTTTCAGGGGAAATGTTTCCTGTTTCTGTTCATTTAACAATATGTTAGCTGTGTATTATAGATGGCACTTACTATTTTGAGGTATGCTCCTTCCTTACCTAGGTGTTTGAGGGTTTTTATCAAGAACGGATGCTGGATTTTATCAAAAGCTTTTTCTGGATCTAATGATATAATCATGTGGTCTTGTTTGTCAACTGTTGATGTATTTAATTAATTACATTCATGGTCTTGTGAATGTTGAACCAGACTTCGGTCCTCAGGTCATAGTGAATGATTTTTTTTTTTTTTTTTT
>NW_007247741.1:414004-443293 GCF_000164805.1 Carlito syrichta | reverse complement strand
TTTGTTTGTAGGTAGTTTTCTTATGACAGAGTCAATTTCCTGGGTTGTTATTGGTCTATTTAGTGTCTCAATGTCTTCTCGTTTCAGCCTAGGGAGGTTGTGTGATGTCAGAAAGTCTTCCATTTCATTTAGGTTATCAAATTTGTTTTCATATAGGTGTACATAGTAATCTCTGATAATCTTTTGTATTTCTTCTGGTTCTTCTGGGTCAGTTATGATCTGATCTTCCATATTTCTGATTGTGTTTATTTGGGCTTTTTCTGTCTTTTTCTTTCTTTCTTTCTTTCTTTTTTTTTGGTCATTCTGACTAGGGGTCCATCAATCTTGTTAATTTTTTCAAAGAATTGGCTTTTTTTGATGTTTTCTATGATATTTTTTTCTTCTATGTTCCATATTTGGGCTCTTATTTTTGTGATTTGGATCTTCTGCTAAAGTTGGTGTTTTGGTGGTCTTCTCTTTCCAGCTCCCTTAGGTGATTTATTAGGCTCTCCACTTGTTATCTTTCCATATTCTTAATGTGTGCTTGTAGAGATTTAAACTCCCCTCATAGAACTACTTGCATGGCATCCCAGAGGTTTTGGTAAGATGTTTCTTCTTTTTCATTTGTATCCAGGAATCTTTTAATTTCTGGTTTGGTTTCAGTGTTGACCCAGTAGTTGTTCAGCGTCATGCTGTTTAGTGTCCATGTCTTTTTGGGCTTTGGGAAAATTTTGTTGGTGTCGATAATTTTTTTCCACTGTGGTCTCAGAATGTGCATGGCAAGATTTCAACCTTATGGAATTTGCTTATGCTTGACTTACAGCCAAGGATGTGCTCAATCTTGGAGTATGTTCCTTGTGGTGATGAGTAGAATGTATATTCTGTGGTTGTTGGGTCGAATAATCTGTAGGTATCTATTAAGTACATTTGTTCGAGTGTCAAGTTTAGGTTCTGGATCTCCTTGTTTATTTTTTGCCTTGATGATCTTTCTAGGGCTGTTAGTGGGGTATTCAATCCCCTGCTATAATAGTGTTAGAGTAAATATGTGTTTTAGTTTACTTAGTAGTTGCTTTATAAATGCTGGAGCTCCTGTGTGGGGTGCATATATGTTTAGGATGGATATTTCTTGTTGATGGGTTGAACTTTTTATCAATATGTAGTGTACTTTTGCAACTTTTTAAAATTTTTGATCACCTAAAGTTTTTTTTTTTGTCTGATATTAAGATCGCAATTCCTTCCTTCTTTTGTGATCCATTTGCCTGGATACTCATTTTCCGTCCTTTAACTTTGAGTATGTGTGTGTCCCTTGTAGTGAGATGAGTCTTCTGGGTGTAGAATAATTGTGCCATGTTTCCTTATCCAGTTTGCCATTCTGTGTCTTTTCAGTGGTGCATTTAGTCCTTTCACATGCAGGTTGATTATTGAGTTGTGAATGTTTATCACTGTTGTGTGGTTCTTATAAAATTTTATCTTTGTTTGCTTGTTTCTTTTGGCTTTGGGGTTGGTGTATGTGTATGTTTTCAAGTTTCTTATTGCACTGTATTTTCTGTTGATTCTGTGCCCTGTTGTTCTCTTGGGAAGTGTGTGGTCATTCTTTTTTTTCTTTCTTCTGTACTTAATATATTTTTAAGAGTCTCCTTTAGAGCTGGTACTCAAGGTGCATAATTTCTTAAGGATTGGATGTCTGGGAAGGTTTTTAATTCTCCATCAGTGATGAAACTGAGTTTTGCTGGATAGGAAATTCTTGGTTGAAATTGTTTATCTTTGAGGACTTTGCATGTTGGACTCCAGTCTCTTTTTTGCCTGTAGTGTTTCTGCTGATATATCTGCTGCTATTTTGATTGGTTTTCCCTGGTATGTAGTCTGACTTTTCTCTCTTGCTGTCTTTAAGATTTTTTTCTTTTGTGCCTACTTTGTGTGGGTGAATTATTATGTGTCTAGGGGTTGATCTTCTCATATGATTTCTTGTGGGGGCTCTCTGTATCTCTTGTACTTGGCTGGTAACATCTCGGGTGAGATGTGGAAACTTTTCTTGGATTAACTTCTGTAATACTTGCTCCAAATTGTTCTCCATTTCCCATTCCTCTTCTAGGATACCAATCAGGTGTGGGTTCTGCCTCTTGATATAATTGTACTTCTCTTGTAGGCTTTGTTCTTTCTTTCTGAGTCTTCTTTCTAAGTTTTTTACAGATCTGGTTAATTCCATTTTCTGGTCTTTGAGTTCTGAGATTCTTTTTTCAGCTTGATGAATTCAGCTTCCCATGCTTGTCATCTTGTTATTTCCCGGATAAAATTTATTACTGGCAAAATCTCTGTTACACGTTCTTTCACTTGACTTTCTCTTCCCCAGGTACGTAGTCACAGGGGGTGCCCTAGCCAGGCCTATCCTGGATGGAGTTCTTCTATTGCAATTGACATCCAGATTCCGCCTGGGTTTGTCCCTCTCACTTTTAACCCAGCTGTGTGGTCTGATGTTCTAAGGATTGCTGGGGAGAAGGGGGTTTGGGTCAGTCCTAGAATCACCACTGATCTCTTTAGATTTCTTCCTCATCCTTTTCTGGCCACACACTTTGTCCCACAGCTGGCTCAGGGTAGGTGGTGGGGTGCCTAGAACTCAGTACTCATCAGGTCCCTCCAACATTTGTGCTTTCTAGATATTTCCTCTGGGTCATGATCAATCTCTGAGTAGTTTTCCACCAGTCACAGAGATCGGGTCTGTTGCTCTGTGGTGAGCAAGTCAGAGCATTTTCCTGCCTCACCTTCAAGATGGTGGTGGGTATCTCTCTTGCCCTCTTTCATGGGACTTTTTCCTCTGGACACTCTCTGCAGTCCCTGCTGCCAGTGTCCTGCCAGGTGCTGAAGTGGTGAGGCAAAGCAAGGAGCTGGCAGTCTCTCTCCTCCTGCAATGGTGAGGGAGAGCCTAGGGCAATGGTTTCTCCCTGCTGTTTTTTCATGGAAAAACTTTTGTCCTTTTTAAAAAAGTAACAGCACTCGGCTTTTGCAACCTGGGAAGAGCCAAAGACAAAGCAGAGAAGCTGCAGCACCAGTTGTTGCACAGCGACCTGGCCACTTGCTCATGAACCCCCACTTAGATAGTCACTCCCAGCATTTTCTTCCCAGGGAGGGTTTGTTGATTTTTTAAAAAAAGAGAGAGAGAAAGAAAATGGTGCTTGTCTTCTGAATCCCAGGAGTCGCTAGGATTCAAACCCAGCAGCTGTGGCACCAGCTGCTGCACGAAGAGAGCCCTGGCTGCTAGCTCCCTAGCCCTCACTCACTCAGCCACTCACAAGTCCACTTGCTCAACAGCTTATACATAAAATTTTCCATACATTCACTCACTCACTCACACTGATACTCGCATAGTCTAACTAGCTCGTCCACCATCTTCCCGACCTCCAAAATCTCCCTATTTTAAGATCAGCTTGTTCACAACCTTAATTCCATCTTTGCCATGTAATTTGTCCTATTTACAGCTTCCCAGGAATGGAGAGACAGCACTGCTGTCACTATCAACAATATGCCCTCTATCTAGACTTCAAAAATTCACATCCATCTCACATGCAAAATATGTGTCTACTCATTCTAGCATAAAATTCCAAAACCTAGTCTTTATCTCACCAGCTAGAGAGTATTAAATTTTATTACCTAAATCACCACAAGTTTTTTGGTTGATGCCTTGAGAATAATTCATCCTAAAGCAAAATTCTTGTCTTCCTGTAAACTTGGAAAACTAAAGAGCAAGCTATCTCCTCCTAAGATATAAAGGTGACAAGAGCATAATAGTGGCAGATATTCCCAATCAGAGAAAGAGAAAATGGAAAGAAAGGGAACCACCAGTCCCAAGCATTATGGGAGTTCTGAGCTAGCAAAGGCCATCTGGTTCCACGGACTGTGAATGAGTGGATGCTGCTCTGACCTATGAGCCCCACTGCCCTATTTTTCACCCATTTATTTATTTTTTCATGAAGAAGACCCCTTGTTTGCAGTTGAGTCATTTTATCCGACGTTCCTACCTTTAGACTTTCGAGGGGTGTCTGACAATCGTTTGTCAATTTATATTCTTTCTTTCTATTTATGTCAAGCATGATAGCACTTCTGCTCTCCTGTGTGTGTCAAGGGAAGTTGCTCAATTCCCTGACTGGTTTCTTTATAGACTTTTCTTAGATAACCCCCAACCTACTTGGGGTTTTTGCTGAGATGATTTAGGGATTCTAGATAAGAATCACACACTTAATCTCTTCCAGTTGGTTTTTCTGTGACTGAATATTCTGGCCTTTGGATCTTTCTGAAGTATTAGCAGAAGGTTGTAAGGAGTTTGATGACAGGCCAACATCCTAGGTAGGATTTTTGTATACAACCTCAAGCAATTACAGGACTTCGCCTGGTAGTCTTCATTAGGGTAACCTGTCTTCTCACACCAGATTTGGTATAAGTAGAGTGCACACTCTCAGCCACAAAATGAGCACACCATGGATATGGCCCCAAGTAAGGGGCTGAAGCCTGGGGAGGACTCCTGGAGTGGCCAACTTGGGATGTCCTCCTCTCCTCAGGATCCATGCCTGGGTATGTAGGACAGGTAGATTCAAACCAGTTCTAGCCACCTGAATCTACACTCATAACCTTTGGTTACCTTTAGTTAACCTTTAGTTTTGTATACTACTAAAACTTCCATCTCTAAAGAGAAATCATAGCCATTTTGTGTACATGAGGAATGTATAAGTGTGTTCTCACATGCACCTGCGCACTAGGAACCCCCATCCCTTCCCCCATTTAATACTGCACTCACCCTATGGAAGATGCTGTGCAACCTGTGTGACTTTACTACAAGGAGTGGCTTTGTCCTGTCCAACTGGCTGCTCCTAGACCACCTTTCCAGTACTGAAGTTCCTAAATAAAGCCCACATCTTGTCTGTTGTCTCCAGGTCATTCATTTATTCAGCATCTCAGACACAGTGTCTTCTTTTTGGGGTCTTTGGGCATCCAGCACTACAGTGCACAATGTGAGAGAAGAAAAAGAAATAAAGCAGTTAAGCAGGCAGATTAGCCTAGGTCCCTAGCAAAAGTCTTCTACTGCAAGCCCCATGGACTTGAGCACACCTATTTCCAGGCTGATGGACTGACCCTTTGACATGTTTTCACTAGATTGCCCCTTTTCCAAACTCACCCAATTGGTGCATTTCAATCCTACACTACGGTGTCTCTCTCTGATTGGTGCTACCTCCGCCCAATTAGAACACTCTTAAGACTATACAGGCTGGGCTCAGTGACTCAGTCTATAATCCCAGCACTTTGGGAGGCCAAGGCAAGTGGATTGCCTGAGCCCGTGGGCTCAAGACTAGCCTGGGCAACTTGATGAAACCTTGTCCCTACAATAAGCAAAAATTAACCAGGTGTGGTAGCGTGTGCCTGTTGTTCTGGCTACTTGTAAGGCTGAGGTGGAAGGATTGCCAGAGCCCAGCAGGTTGATGCTGGGGTCGCCTGGGTGTGCCACTGCACTCCACCCTGGGCAACAGAGTGAGACACCAACTCAAAAAAAAAAAAAAAAAAAAGGGAAGGGATTCCAAGATGGTGACTGAGATGGTCAGAGTGCATGAGTCTCCACATAAATGAATGGGTGAAGAGACCAGTATTCACCCTAGGGGATCAGCAAAAGTGGTGTGACTTGTCTGACTGAGTGGAGACCTGGAAAGGAAAGGACCGAGATCTCCTGCTTAGGCAGCTGCCCCACACAGCTACTCAGACCTCAGCACACTCTTTGACCCAGAGGCAGGCACCATCTTTACAGCACCACCCAGAAGGGGAATAAAAGAATTAAAATGGTGAAAATCACCTGCAACAGGTGATGCCTGCTGCTGCAGCCTTCATCCCAGGTCAGATGCCTGCAACATGAACAGCGAGAAAATATACCAGAGTAACCCAACCAGAGTCCCAGCTGAGGAGACCCAGACACCCCACCCCCCAATTGAAGCATTTGTGGTCTGCCATGGCAAGAAGAACCCACACCTAGAACACTGCAAGATGGTGGTGAGTTTTAAAGTGACCCAGCACCCTTTTTTCCAGTGATCCATGAGATGTGTGACTCAGGTGGGTAACTTTCTGAGCAACATGCAAGGAGATACCTGAATACAAGTGGATCAGCTGAGGGTAGTTTGCAGCCTTCCCCAACTCTAGGGTAAACAGAGGGTTAGTTTGAAGCATTTGTGACCTGTACTGCAATCTAAGAACCCAGTCTCTGCCCACAGTGGATTGGTAGGTATGAATTTTAAAGTGATCTTATGCCCTTTCCCCAGTGATTTGGGAGACATGTGACTCAGGCAGGCAACGTTAGGATCAGCACACACAGAGAGGGCTAAATATAGGGGGATCAGTCAGAGACACCTTCCAGCTTCTCCACAACCACAAGGGGTGAACAGGAGGACAGATTTAAAAGCTGGAAGCTCCTCCCTTCCAAAACCCCTTCCCTCTGCCACCAGCTAAGTCACTCCTACAAGAAACTTGAAGTGTTGAAACTGCCGAAGGAGGGTGGTCAAGAATTACATGCTTTTTGTCGTTGTTGTTGTTGTTTGAGGTTTTTTTTTTTTTTTGGTCTGTGTGACTCTACCTATTTTTTTTTAACTTTTTTCTTTTAATATAGCTTGTTGGGAGTGGGTATTTCATTCTGTTTTACACCTTTTCCTTCTTTCTCCAATAAGACTATATATGAGTGTGAAAATTTCATCAAATTATCAGTTTTAGTTTCCCTGGGGTTTTTGTTTATTCATGTGCTCTTTGGGTTTTTTCTTCTTCCTTTGCTTTTGTTATTTTTTCATTTTGTTTTGTTTGTGTTACTGTTTTAGTTTGGTTTTCTCTTCCTCTTTTTTTCTCTTTCTTTGCTTATCTCCCTGTTTGCCCTGGTTTGAGTCTTTTTCCTTCTCTCCTTTGTTCTCTCCATTGTCACCCCCTCCACATTCTCTCTTTATTAACTCCTTTCCATTCCTTCATGTTTCTTTGTACCCAGGAGAGATACATATGCTCCCATTGTATGGACATACTGTAAGGTGGTGGGAAGTAGATCCCTAGGAACCCACACACCAATCAGCAAACATTGTGATTGTCAGACAGCTTTTGAATCTTAGTAGCCCCTAACACACCTCATCCAAATCTGAAATCTTCAAGGGAGTAACATAGATCCCCTGCTCTAACCCAGCTCCAAAAATCAAACTAGTCCAGAGGATTTATTCAAAGGAGAATAGGAAATTGAGCAAAAAGAAGTGAAAACTCCCCCTTTCTCACTGAGCAACAGAAGTTTAAAAAAAAAAAAAGCAAGAAAAATCCACCACACATGAAGAATAGTCAAAGAAGAACCACAGGCACCACACAAAAACCAAAGATGATAGTTCATGAGTATACAGACTTCGGAACTCAAACAATGAAGAGCACCCAAATTTACTGGTCTCAGACTACAAATGCAGTGATCAAGGAATGGGTGCAAAAGAAGAACCAAGAAAAGTAAAATGAAAACATGAAAAATCTAATGACTGAGATGCAAACTATTAAGAATACCATAAATGAAACAAATAAGAAGCTGACAAGTATGGAAAGCAGAATTAAACAGGCAGAAGAAAAACTCTCATAACTTGACCAAAATCTGGAACTAACCCAATCTGTTGAAAACATAGAAAGAAAACTTGACAAGAAGGAACAAAGCCTTCATGAGATGTGCGAGTACATTAAGACACTGAACTTAAGACTGATAGGTATCCCTGAAGCAGATAAGGAGAATGAGAGCAGCACGGAACAAACACTCCAAGAGATCATTCAAGAAAACTTCCTGAATCTCTTCAGAAATGTAACAATCCTAATGCAAGATACAGAGAAACTTTGCAAGGCATCAAATAAGAAGACCAACTTCTAGACACATAGTAATTTGCTTACAAAAAGTAGGTATAAATGAAAACCCTAAAGGCAGCAAGACAGAAAGGTCAGACTACCTACTGGGGAAGGCCAATCAGAATAGCAGCAGACTTATCTACAGAAATAAGCAGCCTAGAAGAGAATGGAGCCCAATCTTCAAAACACCAAAGATAAACAATTCCAACCACAAATGTCCTACCAGATAAGCTAGCATTCATCAGTGATGGAGAATTAAAATCCTTCCCAGACATTCAGTCCCTAAGAGTGTATGCTGCCTCCAGACTAGCTCTACAACACATGCTTAAGAAGGTATTAAGCACAGAAGAAAGAAAGAAAAGTGAACAACCACATTCCTTCCAAGAATGCAAGAAAACAAAGAACCAATAAAGCATGCATCATGACTGCAAGATTGAAAACACACATGTAAATCAACCCCCAAATCAAAAGAAAACCAACAATAAAATAAGCAAATAAACAACAAAGTCTATAATGGCCTCAAAGGAGAAATAAACTCTCACATCTCAATAATCACCCTGTCAATAGACTAAATGATTCACTGAAAAGGCTTAGAATGGAAAACTGGATAAAGAAACATGATGTTACAATGTACTGTCTTCAAGAGACACATATCACCAGAAGGAACATTCACAGACTCAAAATTAGAGAATGGACAACACATTTTCACATGAATGGAACACAAAAGAAAGCAGAAGTTTCAATCTTAATATCAGAAAAAATAAGCTTTAAACTATCAAGAATTAAAAAAGATAAAGAAGGACACTACATAATGATAAATGGTTCAATTCATTAACAGGAAATATCCATCCTAAACATATATGCACCGAACACAGGAGCACCAGTTTTTATAAAGCAGCTACTAAGTAAACTTAAAAAAGATATTGACTCTAATACTAACACAGATGGGGACTTAAACACCCCCACTATCTACTCTAGATAGATCATTGAGGTAAAAAATCAACAAGAAAATCTGAAATCTCAACCTGATATTTGACCAATTAGACCTGATAGATACCTACACTCCACCCAACAACTACAGATTATACATTCTACTCATCAACTCATGGAACATATTCCAAGATTGACTACATCCTCAACCATAAATCAAATATTAAAAAATTTCATAAGATTGAAATAGTGTCATGCACCTTCTCAGATCACAGTGGAATAAAAATAAATATCAACACCAACAAGCTTCCCCCAAAACCTGCAAAGACATGGAAACTAAGCAGTATGATGCTGAACAACTCCTGGATCAACATGGAAATCAAAGAAGAAATTAAAAGATTCCTGGATGCTAGGCTCAGTGGCTCAGCCTGTAATCCCGTGCTTTGGGAGGCTGAGGTGAGTGGATTGCCTGAGCCCGTGGGTTCGAGACCCACCTGGGCAACTTGGTGAGACCTCATCTCTGCAATAAATCAAAAAATTAGCTGGGTGTGGTAACGCACGCTTGTAGTTCCAGCTACTTGGAAGGCTGAGATGGAAGAATCACCAGAGCCCAGCAAGTCGAGGCTGCGGTGGTCAGGAGCGGCCACTGCACTCCAGTATGGGTGACAGAGTGAGATTCCAACTCAAAAAAAAAAAAAAAAATAATTCCTGGAAACAAGTGAAAAAGACAAAATCTTACCAAAACCTCTGGGATGCCATGAAATCAGTACTAAGAGGGAAATTCATATCTCTCTAAACACATATGATTCTTCAAACATATGAATGATAAGATCAGTTAAGTCTAACAAGTCAACTAAGGGAGCTGGAAAAACAAGACCCCAAAACACTAACTTCAGCAAAGGAATCCAGATTACCAAAATAAAAGCCCAAATATGGGACATAGAAGACAAAAATATCATAGAAAAAAGTCAACTAAACAAAAAGGTGGTACCTTGAAAGGATAAACAAGATTGATGGATCTCAGCAAGACTAACCAAGAAAAAGAGAGAAAAAGATAAAAACAATCAGAAATGCAAAAGATCAAGTCACAAATGAACCTGAAGAAATACAAAAGTTTATCAGAGATTACTATGTACACGTATAGAGAAACAACCTCGAAAACCTAAGTGAAATGGAGAAATTTCTGACAGCACAAAATATCCCAAGTTTGTAACAAGAAGAAATAGAGATTCTAAATAGGCCAATAACAACTCAGGAAATTGACTTTGTCATAAGAAAACTACCCACACACACACACACACAAAATCCCTGGACCAGATAGTTTTCAAGCAGAATTCAACAAAACATACCAGAAGCTGATACCAATCCTATTGAAAGTATTCCAGGCAATCAAGAAAGATGGAACTCTCCCCAAATCATTTTATGAAGCTAATATCACATTGATACCCAAAGATCCAACAAAGAAAGAGAACTACAGGCCAATATCCTTGATGAACATAGATACAAAAATTCTCAACAAGATTCTAACAAACTGGATCCAACAAGACATCTCAAAAATCATCCAACTTGACCAAGTAGGCTTCATCCCCAGGATGCAAGGCTGGTTCAATATCCACAAGACCAAAAATATAATTAGATACATCAACAGATGAAAAAACAAGAATCATACGATTATATCATTAGATGCAGAAAAAACTTTTTATAAAATCCAGTATCCCTTTTTGATAAAAACCCTTAAACACCTCGGTGTAGATGGAACATACTTCAAAACAGTGTGATCTATGATAAACCCACAGTCAACTTATTGCTAAATGGACAAAAATTGGAAACATTTACTCTGAAAATTGGAAAAAGATAAGACTGCCCACTTTCACCTCTCCTGTTCAACATTGTATTGGAAGTATTAGCTAGAGCACTTAGACAAGAGAAGAAAATCAAGGGTATTCAAAAAGGAAAAGATGAAGTTAAGCTATCCCTCTGCAGATGACATGATTCTATACCTTGAAAAACCAGGCGAATCTATCAATAACCTCCTTTGGCAAATTCTCAGGTTATAAAATAAATGTGCAAATATTGTTGCATTCCTGTACACCAACAATAAATAGACAGAAACCCAAATAGAAAGCGCCATCCTATTCACAATAGCCACACAAAAAATGAAATACTTTGGCATCTTCCTAACCAAAGACAAGAACAACCTTTACAATGATAACTACAAACCACTGCTCAAAAAATCCAAGAAGACACAAACAAATGGAAAAATATTCTATGCTCATAGATTGGAAGAATCAACATTGTTAAGATGTCCTTCCTACCAAAGAAAATCTACAGATTTAATGCAATATAATTTTAATTACCAGCATCATTCTTCTCAGACATAGAAATGACAATACAGAAATTCATATGGAAACATAAGTGACCACAAATAGTGAAAACAATCCTTAGCAAAAGAAACAAAGCAGGAAGTATATCACACTTCCTGACTTCAAATTCTACTATTAAGCTACAATAATCAAAACAGTCAGGTATTGGTACCAGAGCAGGATAGAGATTCCAGAAGCAAAACCTCAATTCTTCAACCAACTCATCTTCAACAAAGCCTCTACCAACAACCAATGGGGAGAGGAGAACCTATTCAGTAAATGTGCTGGGAAAACTCGCTGACTACATGCAAAAAACTGAAACAAGAACCCTATCTATCATCATACACAAAAATCAATTCTAAATGAATCAAAGACCTAAATGTAAAACTGCAAACTATTAAAATCCTAGAAGAAAATGTAGGAAACACCTTTATGAAAACTGGAATAGGCAACCAAGTCCTGATCAACTCTCCAAAAAGTTAATGTCATATAAGATAAGATAGACAAGTGGGACCTCATCAAACTGAAAGGCTTCTGCAAAGCAAAAGAAACCATCAAGACAGTGGGGAAACAGTCCATGGAATGGGAAAAAATATTTACCAACTCCATGTCTGACAAACGCCAAACATCTAGGATCTATAAGAAACTGAAATGTGCTGAAACAATAAAAACAAAGAACCCTATTACAAAATGTGCAAAAGATATGAACAGACACTTCTCAGAAGAAGACATACAAGCAGTTAACAGATACATGAAAAAATGCTCAGGCTCACTAATCATCAAAGAAATGCAAATTAAAACCACACTGATACACCATTTAACTCTAATCAGGATGGCCATCATCAATAACTCAAAAAACAAAAAATGCTGAAGAGGATGTGGGGAAAAGGGAACATTTTTTAAATTGTTGGTGGGAATGTAAACTAGTACAACCTCTGTGGAAAATAGATTTCTAAAAAATCTGAAATTTGACCTTCCATATGGCAATTTCATATCAGCAATTCCACATCTGGGAATATACTCAGAGGGACTCAAATCACTCTATAATAAAGACACTTTACACACACATGTTTATTGCAGCATTATTCACAATAGCAAAAACATGGAACCAATTGTGCTGCCCATCAAAAGTGCACTAGATAAAGAAAATATGGTACATTTACATGATGAAATGATATGCAGCCATAAAGAAAAACAAAATTATGAACTTTACAGCAACCTGAATGGAATTAGAGTCTGTAATACTCAGTGATTTATCACAGAAACAAACATCTGAGTACCACATGTACTCACTCATAAGTGGACCTTGAACATTTATCATAATACCATAAGAAAGGGATTGGCAGTAGTGGGACACTGCCAGGGGAGGGGGGACACAACATCAATAAGGATACCCACACTTTACCCGTATGATGACCACATATGTACTTAACTCTCATCTGTATCCTATATGTTAAAAATAAAATAATTAAAAAATGTACATATTTGGAGATCACACTTCCAAGTGATCAGTATACAAGATATAATGTTTAAACGACTACTAACGAACAACAAAACAATAAAAAAAGTCTCATTCAAAAAAAAAAAAAAAAGACTATATCAACCCTTGATTTCTGCCTCCAGAGGCAACTCTTATCCAGGTCTCCTCCCATTGCCAGGAGCTTTTCTGTCTTATAATCAGTTCCTACTTAATCATTCTTAGGTGTTGGCATTCCTCATTTTTCCTGGGCATGAGACAAGAACCCAGAACTGTGGAACTAGAAGAGCTGCAGAACTAGAAGAGTTGCACATGCCAAACTGGAAAAGCTGAACCTGCTGGCCTGAGAAAGCTTCAACACTCCTTGGGGGCCTGGCTTGTTGGCCCACCAAACTGAGGAAGCTGTAACAATTCTCCGGGCAGGCTCACTCATTCCCCAAACTGGCAAAGCTATAAACATTCCTTAAGGGCTAGCTCACTGGACCCACTCAATCGGCAGAGCTGTAAACACTTATGGGGCTGGCTCACAGACCCCTAAACTAAAAGAGCTGTAACATTCCTTGGGCCCTGCAACTATTGATGCCCCCAAGTTCTTAAGCACTATCACATCCCCGGCCACCACATGGATCCCAGGCTGTCAATGCAGCTTCAGAACTGCAATATCCCTTGAGGACGCAGCTCGCCAACCAGTCAAACAAAAAACTGCATCAAATGCACTCCAATTTTCTGGAGAGAGCTCCCGTCATACTCTGCTCTGACTCCCTTTCTCCAGCCAGTCATGCTCACATGCAAATCTGTGCTCCAAACCTGGGTGCCTCCATTCCCAAGCACCTGTGTCAAGAAGGGCTTTGACTGAAGACATTCCCAGACACCTCTGCCAAGATCTCAATCTGGGAGGCTTTATTCTCAGGTTGAAAAACACTGTCACACCCTCAGTGTTTTTCAACCTGAGAATAAATTAGCAAGTTGGCATCTTTCTATTTCTCTTATCTCTAGCATTGCAGTAAGTGAATCAAGGTTTGTTTGCAACTTTCAGTTTGGTTCATGTTCCAATTGACAGTCTTAACTCTTCATTGCTCAACAGGTTGCACTGTCACACCCTCAATGTTTTTCAACCTGAGGATAAATCTCTTAATTTTTGTCCTTTGTCATCTGGGAAGGCTGAGAACTTCCCAAATCCTCACGTTCTATTTTCTTTTTGTTTATCCTCTCTTCCATTAATCTGTCTTTATCCTCCTCCTCCCATTTTATTATGATCAATGAGAAGAAACCAGGCTGTATCTCACAACACTTGAAACTCTTCCCGCTAAATGTATGTCTTCTTCATTTACAAATTCTGGTTTTCATACAACCGTGGGACATAATTCTGCTAAGCTTTCTCTCAGTAGATAACAAGGATCTGCTTTCCTCAAATTCCCAACACCTTCCCAATTTCCTTCTAAACCCTCACCAGCAGTTCCTTTAAGGTCCATATTTCTACACTACTATTTAGGTATTTACTACTATTTAAGTATTATCTAAGATAGTGTATGTTTTCTCTCCCACACTCCTCATTTTTTTCTAAATCATTCCTAGTGGATTTAATAACATCCACATTACTACTAGTAGTCTGTCCAAGATAATTTAGACTTTTTCTATCATAATCCTTAAAATTCTTCCAGATTTTTCCACTGACAACTTCTAATGCCATGTTGTTTAGGCATGTATTACAGCAACATTCCACTTCCAGGTTCTAAAATGTATAGTAGCTTTCTATAGTTGTTGTAACAAGTTACCACAAACTTAGTGGATTGAAAAACATACATTTATTATCTTACAATGCCATAGGCCAGAAGTCTAATGTGATTCTCACTGGGTTAAATTTGAAGGGTCAGCAAAGCTGCCTTCTGTTTTGAAGGAATCTTGCCTTGCCAGCTCCTAGGGTCCACTTACTTTCACTGAATCAGGGCCTCCTTTCTCCATCTTCAAAGCCAGCAGTGTTGCATTTCTAACCATCCTTCAGTGGCCAAATCTTTCTACCTCCCTTCTTCTGCCTGTCGTTTATACTTTTAAGGAGAGTCATGATTACATTTGGCACATCTAGATAACTCAGAATAATCTCCCTATTTTAGAGTTAGTTGATTAGCAACCTTAATTCCATTTGTACCCTTAATTTTCTTTGGTCATACAGCCTAATGTAATCACAGGTCTTAGGAATCAGGACATAGACATCTTTGGAAGGCTGTTTTTCTAACTACCACTAAGATTAAGAAACATATCATAAATGAATATACATTGACTTTTAAAAAAGCAGATTCATCTGGTAAATTAATTACACTTCTGCAAGATGGTATTATAGGCAGGAGACTTCACAAATACCAATATGCAAAGACACTTATTCTTTATTTCCAGGACAGGACACATAAATTGACTTTAAATAACCTTCTTATAGAGTACTTGTGATTAGTCAAGTTTGCAATCGATATATGAGTAAAGTATCTATTCCTTGTGATATCCAGTGGTACTTGTAACAATTGCAGGAAAAAGTGACACAAATATAACCTGTGTATTAATCGAGCCTAAGTTTTAGGTTGATTTCTGACATTGAAAGTTACATAGACTCTTGCTTCGCTAGCATATACTTTCTTTTCTGGTATATGGAGAATCTCTGGGAGTATCAATGAGGCAACATTGAGGAAGTGTTCTGTTAATTTAATTTTGTATTATATTTATCTCTCTTTAAAGAGAAGTTCAAAGTTTAGCAGCATGAACATCTTTTTTTCTTAACTTTTTAAAAAAAGATGTGGGGTACAATTCAGGGTTAGGTATACAAATGTTCTTTATGCAGGTACCCTTGTTGATGAGGTGTGCCCCTCCCTCCTCTGTCAGTTTCTCACTACTGTCAATCCCTTTCTTATAGTGTTATGATAATTATTCAAGGTCCGCTTAAGAGTGAGAACACATAGCACTCTGTTCTTTGTTTCTGTGATAGAGCACTGAGTATTATAGACTTTAAATTCATCAAACTAGTGCAACCTCTTTGACAATGTGGTGATTTCTGAAAAAACTAGAAATTAACCTTCCATATGACCCAGTAATCCCCCGTTGGGAATATACCCAGAGGAACTAAAATCATTCTGCAACAAGTTACCCGCGCACGCATGAGCTTCTTTCAAAAATGGATGCCATGGTGTTAATTGAAGCCTCCCAACATGTTCACAAGAATCAAGAATGCCAAGGTAGTCTAAAGTCGATTATTTATGAGCTGGCTAGCGTTTCATGCTCTAAATAAGTTTTTGCAGTTGGAATAGATAGCTAAATGATGCTTTAAATACCTCCTTTTCTTACTTCTTTTAGAAGTTCTTCATAAACATCCTATATTTGTATATGCATAGACAACACTATTTCCTAGGATGATATTTGAGATACAATTTAGTTTGCAATACTGCTGATATGTTTGGAAATTATCAGGAAAAATAATTGATGAAAATATGTTTCTTCCTATAGCAGTGGCATAAAATAAGTATTTGAATTATTAACAGATTTAAGAAACTACTCCAGAAAAGAATTTGAAATACATCTCTCTCATACTACTGGCAGTTGGAGTACCTTGTTGGCATCTTAACTATGGTATTGGTAATACCATAATTACCGCATGGCATATTAATTATGGAATCTGTTTCTTAGATCTAATGGCATTCAAATTCTGGAGCCAACATTGAAATGACTCACTATAATGCTTTCTTAAATAAATAATATGATAATGCTTATTTGTTTGTTTACTTGCTTTTGATTCAGTTTATTGATTGCTTACCACTTGGCATAGTTACCATGTTGTCACCAATTGCTATTTTCTGTTACTAAAGTTTATAACCAAATATACTATATGCATACATTGAGAAAATTATCATGGATACATTTTCATCCAAAGGAAAAAGGATCCAAATTAGCAATAAACTAAGCCGCAGGAACTCCAAACCTTGCCTTTAAAAAAAAAAAAGGATAACTAATCACATAATCAAATATTATATTAGCACATACAAAAGCCTTTAATTGTTATGAAATGTCTTCAGGAATCGTTGGAAAAGTAATTGGTTTCTTAAAAACTTCCTTCCAAGCATCATAGGACTGAAGCATAATAAAAGAGACTGAACTTTGTTTGAACTCTGCAGAGTAACATTTTTTATCATTGTTAATATGTTTCACTTATATTAAGAGGTCTCTCTGAGTTTCCTCTTGTGGCCAATCTAAAAATATAAAAAAGTCAGTTTTCTTCATTTACCTATGATGGCACTGCATTAGGGAGATAAGGCACTCTAACTGCCAGTGCTATGAGAGATATGTATTTCAAATTCCTTTCTGGAGTAGTTTCTTAAATCTATTGATGATTAAAATACTTTCTTTATGCTACTGCTATAGGAAGAAATATATTTTCACCAATTATTTTACCTGGTTATTTCCAAATATATAAGCAGTATTGTAAATGAAATTGTAACTCAAATATCATCCTAGGAAATAGTGTTGTCTATGCATATACAAATATAGAATGTTTATGAAGCACTTTTTGTCTCAATGAGACATCTGGTTATAACTCTTTTGACCTCCATGAATATGTCAGGGACAAGATACACTATTTTTTAGGTTGTAGATCTTCACTCTTGAATGTCTTCATCCTATAAACATTTTAAAAAAACTTTTAATTAATTTATTTGTTATAAAGATATGGGGTACAATTCAGGGTTAGGTATACAAACATTGATCATGCAGGTACCCTTGTTGATGGGTATGCCCCTCCCTCCCCTGGCAGTTTCCCTCAGCAGCCAGTCCCAACCCCCGCTCCCCTGACAGTTTTCCACTACTGCATTATAATTGTTCAAGGTCGCCTTATGAGTGAGAACATATGTAACTCAGTTCTTTGTTTCTGTGATAAATCACTGAGTATGATAGACTCCAAATCCACCCAATTTGCTGCAAAGACCATACATTTTTCCTTCTTTATGGCTGCATAATATTCCATTGTGTATATGCAGCACATTTTTTTAATTCAGTCCAGCTTTGATGAGCAACACGATTGGTTCTACATTTTTGCTTTGTGAATAGAGCTGCAACAAACATACGTGTGCAGTTATCTTTTTCGTAGAACAATTTGAGTTCTGCTGGGTATATTCCCAATAGGGGAATTACTGGGTCATAGGGAAGGTCAATTTCTAGTTCTTTCAGAAATCGCCACACTGCCTTCCAAAGAGGTTGTATTAGTCTGCATTACCACCAGCAGTGTAGAAGCATTACTTTTTCTCCACATTCTCGCCAGCAATCTGTTCTTGTTTGTTTTATTTATGATGACCATTCTTACAGGGGTTAGATGGTATCTCAATGTGGTTTTGATTTGCATTTCTCTGATGATGAGTGAGGCTGAGCACTTTTTCATGTGTCTCTTGGCTGCCTGTATATCTTCTTTTGAGAAGTGTCTATTCATGTCTTTTGCCCACTTTTGAATGAGGCTGTTTTTTTGTTTGTTTTTTTTTCAGCACGTTTGACTTCCTTGTAGCCCCTAGATGTTAGGCCTTTGTCAGATATACAGTTGGCAAATACTTTTTCCCATTCTGTGGGCTATCTCCCTGCTCTCTTGATTGTTTCTTCTGCATTGCAGAAGCTTGTTAATTTGATGAGGTCGCACTTGTCTATCTGATTTCTTAAGGTACTGACCTTCAGGCTTCTGAATAGGAATTGGTTCCCAGTTCCAATTTCCATAAGGGTGTCTCCTGTGCTTTCTAAGATTCTTGTAGGTTGATGTTTCATGTTTAGGTCTTTGATCCATTTAGAGTTAATTTTTGTGTATGGTGATGGGTAGGGGTCCTGTTTCAATCTTCAGCATGTGGTCAGCCAGTTTTCCCAGCACCATTTACTTAATAGGTTCTTTTCTCCCCATTGGTTGTTATTGAAGACTTTGCAAAGATGAATTGGTTGAGGAATTGAGGCTTTGCTTCCGGAATCTCTACCCTGTTCCATTGGTCTATGTGCCTGTTCTTGAACCAATACCAGGCTATTTTGATTACTGCAGCCTTATAGTAAAGTTTGAAGCTGGAAGTGTGATACCTCCTGCTTTGTTTCTTTTGCTAAGGAATGTTTTGGCTATTCATGGTCATTTATTTTTCCATATAAATTTCTGTATTGTCATTTCCAGGTCTGAGAAGAATGATGTTGGTAACTTAATGGTTATTGCGTTGAATCTGTAGATTGCCTTTGGTAGGATGGACATCTTAACAATGTTGATTCTGCCTGTCCATGAGTATGGGATATTTTTCCATTTGTTTGTGTTTTCTTGGATTTCTTTGAGCAGTGTTTTGCAATTCCCATTGTAAAGGTCTTTCACGTCTCTAGTTAGGAAGATGCTGAGGTATTTCAATTTTTTTTTTTTTTTTTTGGTGGCTATTGTGAATGGGATTGTGCTTTTTATTTGGGTCTCTGCCTGCTTGGTTGTTAGTGTATAGGAATGCAACTGTCTTATGCACATTTATTTTGTACCCTGAAACTTTGCCAAAGTCCTTTACCAGTACAAGCAGGTTTTTGATAGATTCTCTTGGATTTTCAAGCTGTAGAATGATATTAGCAAAGAGGGAAACTTGACTTTCTCTTTTCCTATTTGGATACCCCTGATGTCCTTCTCTTGTCTAATTGCTCAAGCTAGGACTTCCAACACAATATATAACAACAGGGTTGAGAGTGGCAGCCTTGTCTTGTTCCAGTTTTCAGGGGAAATGATTCAAGTTTCTGTCCATTTAGCAACATGTTAGCTGTAGGTTTGTCATAGATGGTGCTTACTATTTTGAGGTATTTTCCTTCTATACCTAGATATTTGAGGGTTTTTATCAAGAAGGGATGCTGAATTTTATCAAAACTTTTTCTGCATCTAATGAGATAATCATGTGTTTCTCATTTTTACATCTGTTGATGTATTTAATGACATTCATGGTCTTGTGAATGTTGAACCAGCCCTGCATCCTGGGGATGAAGCTTACTTGATCATGGTGGATGATTTTTGAGATGTGTTTATGGATCCGATTTGCTAGAATCTTGTTGAAAATTTTTGTATCTATGTTCATAAGGGATATTGGCCTGTAGTTCTCTTTCTTTGTTGGATCTTTACCCTGTTTGGGTATCAGTGTGATGTGAACTTCATAAAATGATTTGAGGAGAATTTCATCTTTTTCAATTGCCTGAAATTCTTTCAGTAGGATTGGTATCAGTTCTTCCTTGTACGTTTTGTCGAATTCTGCTGAAAAGACATCTGGTCCAGGACTTTTTTTGGTAGGTAGTTTTCATATGACAGAGTCAACTTCCTGGGCTGTTATTGGTCTATTTAGTGTCTCAATGTCTTCTTGTTTTAACCTGGAGAGGTTATGTGATGTCAGAAAGTCCTCCATTTCATCTAGGTTAACAAGTTTGTTTCCATATAAATGTACATAGTGATCTCTGATAATCCTTTGTATTTCTTCAGGGTCAGTGGTGATTTGATCTTTTGTATTTCTAATTGTGTTTATTTGGGCTTTTTCTCTCTTTTTCTTGGTCATTCTGACTAGAGGTCCATCAATCTTGTTTATTCTTTCAAAGAACCAGCTTTTTGTTTTGTTGATGTTTTCTATAATATTTTTGTCTTCTATGTCCCATATTTTGGCTCTTATTTTTGTGATTTGGATCTTCTGCTAAAGTTGGTGCTTTGGTGGTCTTCCCTTTCAGCTCCGTTAGGTGATTTGTTAGGCTTTTCACTTGTGATCTTTCCATTTTATTGACGTGTGCTCATAGAGATATAAATTCCCCTCTGAGAACTGATTTCATGGCATCCCAGAGGTTTTAGCAAGATGTTTCTTCATTTTCATTTGTTTCCAGTCATCTTTCAATTTCTTTTCTGATTTCAGTGTTGACCCATTCATTGTTCAGCATCATGCTGTTTAGTGTCCATGTGTTTGTGGGCTTTGGGGAAGTGTTGTTGTTTTCAATATTTATTTTTATTCCACTGTGGTCTGAGAATGTGCATGGCAAGATTTCAACCTTATGGAACTTGTTTATGCTTGATTTATGGTCAGGATGTGATCGATCTTGGAGTATGTTCCATGTGATGATGAGTAGAATGTATATTCTGTGGTTGTTGGATGGAATAATCTGTAGTTATCTACTAAGTTCACTTGATCAAGTGTCAAGTTTAGGCTCTGGAACTCTTTGTTGATTTTTTGCCTCGATGATCTATCTAGGGTTTTCAGTGAGACATTCAAGTCCCTTGCTATAATAGTGTTAGATTCAATATCATTTTGTAGTTTACTCAGTAGTTGCTCTATAAATACTGGAGCTACTGTGTTGGGTGCACATATGTTTAGGATGGATATTTCTTGTTGATGGATTGAACTTTTTATCATTATGTCATGTCCTTTTGCATCTTTTTAAAATTTTTGATAGCTTAAAGGTTGTTTTGTCTGATATTAAGATTGCAACTCCTGCCTTCTTTTGTGATCTACTTACCTGGAAACTCATTTTTCATCCTTTAACTTTGAGTCTGTGTGCATCCTTTGTAGTGAGATGAGTCTCCTGGATGCAGAAAATAATGGGGTCATGGTTTCTTATCTAATCCGTCATTCTGTGTCTTTCCAGTGGCGCATATAGTCCATTCACATTCAGGTTGATTATTGGAATGTGATTGCTTATCCCTATCATGAGGTTCTTATGAAGTTTTTTCTTTGCTTGCTTGTTTTCTTTTGGCTTTGGGGTTAGTGTATGTGTGTGTTTTCAAGTTTCTTGTTGTGTTGTATTCTCTGTTGATTCTGTGCTCTGCTGTTCTCTTGGGAAGTGTGTGGTGATTATTTTTTTCTTTCTTCTGTGCTTAATACCTATTTAAGTGTCTCCTGTAGAACTGGTCTAGAAGATGTATAATCTCTTAGGGATTGGATGTCTGGGAAGTATTTTAATTCTCCATTACTAATGAAGCTGCGCTTGGCTGGATAGGAAATTCTTGGTTTAAATTGTCTATATTTGAGGACTTTGAATATAGGGCTCCAATCTCTTCTTGCTTGTAGTGTTTCTGCCGACAGATCTGCTGCTATTCTGATTGGTTTTTCCCAGTAGGTAGTCTGACCTTTCTCTCTTGCTGCCTTTAAGATTTTTTTCTTTTGTGCCTCCTTTTTGTAGGTGAATTACTATATGTCTTGGGAGTGGTCTTTTAATTTGATGTCTTGTGGGGGTTCTCTGTATCTCTTGTGCTTGGCTGGTCACATGTCTGGTAAGATGGGGAAAGTTTTCTTGGATTACCTCCTGGAATACTTGTTCCAAGTTGTTCTCATTTTCCCTTTTTTCTTCTGGGATACCAATCAGGCATATATTCGGCCTCTTGATATAATCACACATCTCTTGTAGGCTTTGTTCCTTCTTTCTGAGTCTTTTTTCTATGTTTTTTACAGATCAGGTTAATTCCATGTTCTGATCTTCAAGTTCTGGGATTCTTTCTTCAGTTAGATTGATTCTGCTTTCCATGCTTGTCATCTTGTTATTTACTTCCTGGATGAAGTTTGTTATTGCCAGAATCTCTGTTACAAGTTCTTTCAATGTTGCATCTTGTCTTTCTTGAGTCTTATTCACTCTTTCCAACCATTCCCTGATCCCTGTAGTATTCTGGGGCCAGTTGTTGGTGACTTCCATTGTTTGGGCACCAAGGTCTGATTTCTCAGGAATTTTATCTTTGGTAGACTTGGAATTGCCTGAGGTCTTCCTTTGACTTTTCCTCATTTGTGACAGATATCTTGGGGTTTTTTTGTTTGTTTGTTTGTTTGTTTGTTTTTCATTTTCTCTTTAGTTCTGTTATTCAGTGTCAGTGGGAGAGGCTTTCCCTTTGATGTTTGGTCAGTCCTCTATTCTTCCCTGATCTGGGCTCTGGTTTTGTTCTATTTTGAAATAGGATGGTGGATGGGAATCTTTGCTGTCTCTTGTAGTTTCTGAAATCTGAGTAAAGTGGGGATGGGGTGCTAGGAGTCAGATGCTACTTGCAACTTAAAATGTTCACTTATTATGGTATGTTTTCCCTGAGATCCACTCCCCATCACCACTCTATATGATGGTGCAAAGCACAAACCAACCCACCCCACAAAACCATCTGCAATAATAACAAAGTGAGACAAAACAAACCACAACCACAGAAAAACCCCAAGAAAACTAAACACACACCTGCATGCCTAGTATGAAGTAAATAGAGAAGAAAGACAAAAAGACCAAAGGGGGAAGAAAAAGAAAAAAGAGAGGAAAAAAAAAGAGAAAGAAAAATAAAAAACAAGGTGGGGGGAACACTCACACCTCACACATAGACACACCTCTTAAATTATAAAAAATGAATACTAAAAAAAAACCCAGAACAACAAAAGAGCAAACACCAACAGCAAAATCAAAAGATGAACACTCCATCATTCACATACACACATAAACAGAGAATGACAAAAGCAGAAAGAAATGGAGAAAGAAAAGAAAGAAAAAAATTTTTGGAGGCAATGCGGTTCAAAGCCTCACATACACATTTATGCATAATGGAAAAATATTTTTAAAATAGATGAACTAACAGTCAGAAAATTTTTAAAATTAAAAAACAATGGAAAATTTAAAAAAACAAAACAGAACAACAACAACAACAACAACAACAGACAAGAAAACCTGTCCTCTTGTGGCAGGCTCTGTAGTTGTTCCTCTAATCAGATCTCTCCTGCAGAGCCACCTCTTTCACTCTCTCCTCAGGGAATGGAGGAGGGAAGGAGGAGGGGCAGTGAGGTGAGTGGGGCTGTGGTCCTACCTTCCCACTCTCTTATGGTCAGGGAGATCTCTGGTGGGGATATACAGGATAGTCTCTTCCCCAGGTAAGTAGTCTCACGATGTTGCCCCAGCCAGGCCTATCCTGGAATGGGGTTCTCCTATTACAACTGATGTCCGGGCTCCATCTGGGTTTATCCCTGTCAGTCGTGGCCCAGCTATGTGGGTCTGATATTCAGAGGATTGCTGGAGAGGAAGGGGTTTGTGTCAGACAGATTCACAACTTATCTGTTTGGAGTTCTTCCTTGTCCTTTTCTGGCCACACCCTTTGTCCCTGCAGTTGGATCAGAGTAGGGGTTGGGATGCCTGGAACTCAGCACTCTCAGGTCCCTCTGAAGTTTGTGCTCTCAGGATATTTCCTCTGGACCACAATTTAGCCCTGAGTAGATTATCTGCCATTCACAGAGATCTGCTCTCTGGGTTGTGTTGGCAGCCCCTTCCAGCACCTTGTTAGGTTTCTCTCCAATTTCAATGGTAAGGGAGTGCCTGGGACAATTGTTTGTGTGTTGCTTAGGCAACAGGTTGGAGGCTGGGGGGAGCTGGGTGGAGAAATGCAAATTTTTGCCTGGAAAATGACTGTGGTGGGCAGTTCCTTACCAGGCATGCATTTTTCTCTCCGGATTCCCCCAATGCTGTATCTGCAAAAATCAAATCCTGCACTCCAGCAGGTCTGGTATGCCAGGCGATGGTGCGTGCTGGGTGCCAGGTGCTGGGAATCAGCTGAATTCAGCAGGTTTTTCTCAGGCATAATCCAGAGCTGTTTCTGCAGCATTCTTGGAAGCTGAGCTCCAATCTCAGGGTGGTGGGAGCCTGCAGTTGCCCTCAGAGGGGGGTCCAGGGTGGATGCAGCCGAGTATCCCCTCAGATGGGCTTTCATGCTCCCACCAGCGCCCACCTACTCAGGTGGAGAGTCTCTATTGTCGCTTGCCTCCATGGAGATTTCTACAGCGCGACCTGTCGGCCACCATCTTAAGCTCCCTATAAACATTTTTTCCTCCACTTTTCATATTGTACTATTTTTACCTTAGAATTTGATCATTTAGGTCCATGTTATAATTATGTTAAAAAATAAATTATAATCATCTTGAAAATATGTTCTTTGTGTGAATTCTACAAATACCCCAACTCTTGGTCCAGAACCTTAATATAAGCGCAGCAATTGGCATAGAACAAATTATGAATTCTCATAATCATGATAGCTTACTGAATATACATAATATATGGTTATTTGGATACTTACAAAAAACACAAACATATATTTCTATTAAAAGGACAGGTAGATTGTCTATTTTTATAAAATAATTTGATAAAATATTTTGCTTACTTTGTATTCATATTTAAACCTGATGATTTGTCATCATATTAAACTATAGAATATAAATATGTGTGTATGTATGTGTATGTGTGTGTGTGTATATATATGTGTATGTGTGTGTGTGTGTGTGTGTGTGTGTGTGTGTGTGTGTGTGTGTGTTTGTATGTATATCATAATAGGTCCATAATCTGTGAAATTATTCACACTGGCTTAAATACTAGTCTTTTTTATGACATAAATTGACTAAGGATCATGACTCCTAAGAATTACAAACACACAGAAACTTAGCAGAAGTTGTGTTGATTCATCATTAGTGTAGGTAATTGAGTTTGGATTTTTTAAAAACTTTTAATGGATATTTCTTTTTAAATTTTTATTTTAAAGATTTGAGGTGCAGTTCAGGGTTAGGTATATAAGTGGTCATTGAACAGGTAAAGTTTGGGTACCCTTATTGTTTGATGCTTGTTTTTATAATCTATGTCTCTAGTTACTTCCCAGTCTTATCTTCCAGGAACAGGTATTTCCTAGGGCAAGAATCCTGGTTATTTTTATCTGGCTCTGGTATTGTTTAGCACAAAACAAAATTAATTTTGGTATTTTCTAGCATAAAGACAGAAAAAGTACAATTGTTTGGAGAATTGTTTATCACAAGTGAAGAATATTAGTTTGGTTTGAATGCTAATTTGCTAATGAAATAACTGTATAAATTATATAACATAATTATATATTATATTATCACATATAATAACATAACTAATAATTATACTTTAATTATTATAACAATAATGTAATATATAATATGTTACAAAATATACATGTATACATATTATATATAGCTAATTATATATATAAGTAAACATATATTGTTAAAATCAACAAAATGTCCTCTAAAATGTTAGGGAAAATATTTTTAATTATTTCATTATTGTTCCTTTTCTACTTTCTAATTTTCTTCTGCAAAGTTTTTTTTTTTTTGAGTTGGAGTCTCACTCTGTCACCCAGACTGGAGTGCAGTGGCCACTCCCAGCCACCGCAGCCTCGACCTGCTGGGCTCTGGCGATCCTTCCGCCTCAGCCTTCCGAGTAGCTGGAATTACAGGCATGTGCTACCATGCCGGGCTGATTTTTTGATTTATTGTAGAGATGAGGTCTCGCTGCCCAGGCGGGTCTTGAACCCGCAGGCTTAGGCAATTCACTCACCTCAGCCTCTCAAAGGCACGGGATTACAGGCTGAGCCGCCGAGCCCAGCTGGAAAGTTGTTTCACAATAATAGTGCTCTAATGCTAATAAATATTTATTTTGCCAACATTAATATTAGTCTTTAATTACCAGAATATATCTATGCTTAATATGACTTTAATACAAATGCCTGCCACTCAAATAGCCTGTTCTAAATAGACACGATTTGTTGACCAATTGCTGTGTTTGTGTTTTCGACTCCAACATTTACTGACTGATGGATAAGACTTTCAAATGAGAGAGGTGATCTCCTGCCACTTTAACAAAACATGTTTTCTGCTAAAACCCGACACTAGTATCACCAAGGTAATATTTGGGCTGGAATAAGATACTAATACATTTCTAGACATACATGGAACAAAATTAAATTTGTATGTACTATCCAAAAATGTTTAATTCATTTTTTGTTTATGTCACTAATTACTTATAAACCAGGTACAACAATAGCAGTAAAAAAATTTACATATACATTCTAATATTTTAGCCACAGGAAAATTATATATAATAATTGAACTAGTCTCACTCTTTTCAGCAAGGTTTAGATTACCAAACAATAAAAATATCTACTAAAGACTGCAACAGGTCCAAGTTTTAGGAAATGCATTCCTATATTACAAATAAATTAATTATTATGAAACATATCTTGTGAACAGCCAGAAGTATACTTTTCTTTCTCAAAAATATTAAGTAGTAACTTTTTTACAGAGCATGCAGAGATAAATGAAATAAGAATCTAACTGATTGTGAGTTGATGAAACAGACTTTAAACAATGATTTTTTTCTTTCTCATCCAAGTCACTTAAGAATACAAGAAGGGGCCCCCAAAAAACTGAATTTATCTTTTTAAAAATTGTGTGTTTATTTATACATGTGTAAATTAAAGTCATCTTCAAAGTACTCTTTGTTTGATGCAATACAACTATCAAGACACTTTTTCCACTGCTCAAAACAGTCTCTGAACTCATCAATTTTGATGCCTTTTAGTGTTTCTGCCATTTTTTATTTCACCTCTTCCTCATCTGCAAAACATTTTCCTTTGAGGACCTTTTCCATTGGGAAAACAAAAAAGGTGTCGCTCAGAGCAGGTGAATAGGGAGAGTGGGGCATTGCGGTCATGCTCTTTTGGGTCAAAAACTGCTGAACATTCAGCGTGTTGTGAGCCGGTTGTTCATGTAAATTATCCATCAGGAAAGGCATAATGTGTTGAAAGTATCTCAGAAAAAAAAAATTCACTGAAGCAAAAAGCAGCATCTCACAATAACACTAGTTGCTATGATGATGCGTTGGGTTCTTAGAATCCTTACTTAGCAGGGGAAGCTAGTACTTGTTCTACAAGGGACCTGACCTCCAAAAGAGAATTCCGTATTTTCAGGGTCCCCCTCCTATAGGTAATTTTTCTCAGAGATACTATTTTCAAGAACAGTGGTGATACACATTTGCAGAGCTGAGAATAGTCAGATTATGCCTTGGAGTTGATTCCTAAACCATCTACTGAACATCTTTTTTTTTTTTTTTTAACATATTTTTTATTTTAAAATTGTGGGATACAGTTAAGGGTTAGGTATACAAATATGCATTGTGCAGGTACCCTTGTTGATGAGGTGTGCCCCCTGTCCCCAGACAGTTATTGACTACCATTAATCCCACCTCCCTTCCGCTCCCTGCTTGCCCCATAGTTTCCTGCCACTTTCAATCCTTTTCTTATAGTATTACCATAGTTGTTCAAGGACCACTTATGAGTAAGAACATGTGATATTCAGATCTTTGTTTCTGTGAGAGATCACTCCAATTCCATTCAGGTTGCTGTGAAATTCATCATTTTATTCATTTTTATGGCTGCCTGATATTCCATTGTGTATATGTATCACATTTTTTTAATCCAGTCCTCTTTTGATAGACAGCATGGTTGTTTCCATGATCTTGCTGCGATAAATATACATGTTCAGGTATCTTTTTTATAGAGTGATTTGAGTTCTTCAGGGTATATTCCTAGTGGGAGGATTACAGGGTCATATGGAAGTTCGATTTTTAGAGATTTTAGGAATCATCACACTGATTTCCATAGAGGCTGAACTAGTTTGCACTCCCACCTATAGTGTAGAAGTGTTCCCTTTTCACAACATCCTCTCCAGCATCTGTTATTTTTTGAGTTATAAATAATGGCCATTCTGACTGGAGTTAGGTGGTATCTCAGTGTAGTTTTAATTTGGATCTCCTGAATAACTAATGAGGTTGAACATTTCTTCATGTGTCTGTTGGCCACTCGTACATCTTCTTTTGAGAAGTGTCTGTTTGTATCTTTTGTCCACTTTGAAATGGGGTTATTTGTTTTTTTCTTTTCAGCACATTTGAGATTCTTGTAGACCCTATATGCCTTTGTGAGACATGGAGTTGGTAAATACTTTTTGCCAGTCTGTGGGCTGTCTCCTGCTGTCTTGATGGTTTCTTTGGCTTTGCAGAAGCTTGTCAGTTTAATGAGGTCCCACTTGTCGATTTTCTCTCTTATGGCCTGTGCGTTTCGGGTTTTGCTCAGGAATTGGATGCCAGTTCCAACATCTATAAGGGTGTGTCCTGCATTTTCTGAAGTTCTTATGGTTTGAGGTTTTACATTTAGGTCTATGATCCATTTAGAGTTAATTTTTGTGTGTGGGGATAGATAGGGGTCTTGTTTGAGTCTTCTGCATGCGGTCAGCCAGTTTTCCCAGCACCATTTACTGAATAGGTTCTCCTCTCCCCAGTGGTGGGTGGCAGAGGCTTAGTTGAAGATGAGTTGGTTGAGTAATTGAGGTTTTGCTCCTGGAATCTCAATTCTATTCCATTGGTCTATATACCTGTTCTTGTACCAATACCAATCTGTTTTGATTATTGTAGCTTTATAGTAAAGTTTAAAGTCTGGTATTGTGATACCTCCTACTTACTTTCTTTTTTTTTTTTTTCTGAGAATTGTTCTGACTATTTTTCGTCATTTGTGTTTCCATATGAATTCTCATATTGTTTTTTCTAGATCTGAGAAGAATGTTGCTGGTAATTTGATGGGTATTGCATTAAATATGTAGATTGCCATAGATAAGATTGACATCTTCACAATGTTGATTCTTCCAATCCATGAGCATGGGATATTTTTCCACTTGTTTGTGTCATCTTTGATTTCTTTGAGCAGTGTTTTGTAGTTTTCATTGTAAAGGTCTTTCACGTCTCTGGTTAGGAAGATATCAAGGTATTTCATTTTTTTGTGGCTATTGTGAATAGGATTGTGCTTTTTATTTGGGTTTCTGTTTGTTTATTATTGGTGTAAAGAAATAC
>NW_007247741.1:404894-413947 GCF_000164805.1 Carlito syrichta | reverse complement strand
ACACCTGGCTGATTTTTTGATTTATTGTAGAGATGAAGTCTCACTGCCCAGGCGGGTCTTTAACCCATGGGCTCAGGCAGTCCGCTCATCTCAGCCTCCCAAAGGCGTGGGATTATAGGCTGAGCCACTGAGCCTGGCTGCAAGGAGGCTTTTGACAGATTCTCTTGGTTTTTCCAGGTACACAATTATGTCATCTGCAAAGAGAGATGGCATAACTTCCTCTTTTCCTATTTGGATACCCCTGATCGCCTTCTCTTTTCGATTTGCTCTAGCCAGGACTTCCAATACTATATTGAACAGGAGGGGTGAGAGTGGGCATCCTTGTCTTGTTCCAGTTTTCAGTGGAAATGGTTCCAATTTTTGTCTGTTTAGGAGTATGCTGGCTGTGGGTTTCTTGTAGATGGCTTTTACTATTTTGAGGCATGTTCCATATATGCCTAGATGTAAGAGGGTTTTTATTATGAAGGGGTGCTGGATTTTATCAAAAGTTTTTTCTGCATCTAATGATATAATCATGTGGTTTTTGCTTTGACGTCAGTTTATGTATTTAATTACACTTACGGTCTTGCCAATGTTGATCCAGACTTGTGTCCCAGGGATGAAGCCTTCTTGGTCATGATGGAAGATTTTTGAGATGTATTGTTGAATCCAGTTTCCTAGGATCTTGTTGAGAATTTTAGCATGTATGTTCATCAAAGATATTGGCCTGTAGTTCTCTCTTTGTTGGGTCTTTACCTGGCTTTGGTATCAATGTGATGTTAGCTTCACAAAATGATTTGGGTAGAGTTCCATCTTTCTCAATCACCTGGAATACTTTCAGTAGGATTGGTATCAGCTCCTCCTTAAATGTCTTATAGAATTCTGCTGGAAAGCCATCTGGTCCAGGTCTTTTTTTTTTGTAGGTAGTTTTCTTATTACATAGTCAATTTCCTTGATTGTTATTGGTCTATTTAGATTCTCAATTTCTTCTTGTTTCAGCCTAGGCAGGTAGTGTGATGTCAAAAAGTCCTCCATTTCCTTAAGGTTTTCAAGTTTGTTTCCATACAAGTGTACATAGTAGTCTCTAATTATCTTTTGTATTTCTTCAGGGTCAGATGTGACTTCATCTTTTGTGTTTCTGATTGTGTTTATTTGGGCTTTTTCTCTTTTTTTCTTTGTCAGTCTAGCTAGGGGACCAGCAATCTTGTTTATCCTTTCAAAGAAACAGCTTTTTGTTTCCTTGGTTTTTTGTATTATATTTTTGTCTTCTATGTCCTGGATTTTGTCTTTTATTTTGGTGATCTGGATTCTTCTGCTGAAGTTAGGATTTTGGTTGTCTTGCTTTTTCAGCTTCCTTAGGTGATTTGTTAGGCTGTTAATTTATGACCCTTCCATTTTCTTCATGTGCATTTGTAGAGATATGAATTTCCCTCTTACTACAGTTTTCATGGAGAGTTTAGTAAGATGTTTCTTCATTTTCATTTGTTTCCAGTTATCTTTTAATCTCTGTTTTGATTTCATCATTGACCCAGGAGTGGTTTAGCATCATGCTGTTTAGTGTCCATGTCTTTGTGGTTTTGGAGGGAATCTTGTTGGTGTTGATGTTTATTTTTATTCCACTGTGGTCCAAGAAGGTGCATGACAAAATTTCGATATTTATGGCCAAGTATTAGATCTATCTTAGAGTACATTCCATGTGGTGATGAGTAGAATCTATATTCTGTGGTTGTTGGATGGAGTGTTCTGTAGGTATCAATTAAGTCCATTTTGTCAAAAGTCACATTGAGCTTCTGGATCTTGTTGCTGATTTTTTGTCATCATGATCTGTCTAGGGTTGTGAGTGGGGTATTGAAGTCCTCAGCTATGATATTGTTAGAGTCAATATCTTTTTGTGAGTTTATTTAGAAGCTGCTTTATGAAAGTTGGCACTCCTATGTTGGGTGCATATATGTTTAGGATAAATATTTCTTGTTGATGAATTGAACCTTTTATCATTATGTGTGGCCTTCTGTATCTTTTTTACTTTTTGATAGCTTAAAGGGCATTTTGTCTGAGTTTAAGATCACGACTCCTTTCTTTTTTTTCCCGTTCACTGTACAATTTGTTTCCCATGCTCTTACTTTGAGTCTGTGAGTGTGAGTGTCCTTTTGAGTGAGTTGAGTCTCTTGAAGGCAATATATTGATGCCTGATGATATTTTATCCATTTTGCCATTCTATGTCTTTTCAGTGGTGCATTTATTGCATTCACATTCAGGCTAATTATTGAAATGTGAGTGTTGATGCCTATCATAAGGTTCTTATAGAGTTGTTGTAGTTGGCCTGTTTGCTTGTTGTCTTTCTTTTGGTTTATGGAGTTGGTTCATGTGTGTTTTTAGCTTTTTTCCTGTACTCTTGTGAAGAGCATTGTTGGTCTTTTTTCCTTTTCTTCTGTGTTTAATACTTTCTTAAGTATTTCTTGTAGAGGTAGTCTGGTGGCAGTATAAGTTCTTAGGGATTGACATCTGGGAAAGATTTTAATTCTCCCTCACTGATGAAGCTTGGCTGGGTAGGTTATTCTTGGTTGAAATTGTTTATCTTTTAGAACTTTGAAGATAGGTCTCCAAGCTCTCCAGCCTGATGGGTTTCTGTAGATAAATCTGCTGCTGTTCTAATTGGTCTTCCATGGCAGGTACTCTGACCTTTTTCTCTTGCTGCATTTAGGATTTTTTCTTTTATACCTACTTTGTTTAGGTGAATTATTATGTATCTTGGAGTTGGTCTTCTTATTTGTTATCTTACAGGGGTTCTCTGAATCTTTTGTGTTTGAATTTTCACATCACTGATGAGATGAGGGAGTTTTCTTGAATAATCTCATGGAATGTTTGTTCCAGTATGTACTCTGTCTCTCTTTCTGCCTCAGGACGTCCAATTACTCTTAGGCCCAGTCTCTTGACATAATTGCTCATCTCTTGAAGTTTTGTTCTGTCTTTTAAAGCTTCTTTTCTATGTTTTTGACAGTTTGGATTAGTTCTATATTTTGGTTCTCAAGTTCTGAGATTTTTTCTTCTACTTGGTTAATTATGTCTTCCATGCTCATCAGCTTATTTTTTTCTTTCACAGTATTCTTTACTACTGTTATCTCAGCCATCAACTCCTTCCTAAGTTCCTCTTGTCTTGCCTCAATTCTTTTTAATCTGTCCATTAATGTCTTGATATCTGGGTTTGTAGTTTGAGACCAGTCATTTTGGGGGCTCTTCATTGTTTGCATTGTTTGCATTGTTTGAGACCAGTCATTCTGGGGGCTCTTCACTGTTTGCATTCTAAAGTTGGTTTTCTGGATGTCTGACCTCCCAGGGGTCTGTGAGAGACCCATATTCTTCTTTTGTTTTTTCTTCATTTGTGTAGATTTTTCTCTCCTCCTTTCTCTCCCCTTCTTTAATTCTGTTTTTCAGGGAATGTGGGGTTGCTTTTGCTTCTTTTTTTTCAGTCTCCTGTTCTTCCATATGAGTGTCCTCTGACTTTGTTCACTTTTGAGGCTGGACAGTAGGTTGGGGCTATACTTTTTGCAGTTTTGAGATTTCATTGAGGGGGAAGCTGTGATTCAGAATCTATCTGCAGATCCTAGCATCCACCAACTGGTGTATGGGCACACTGGAACCCACTTCCCACTGTCTTACAATCTGTCCATGCAGTGGGGTTTAGGTTTGCTCACTGGAACTGAAGGAGGTAAGAAAAAGGAAAGTAATGGAAGGAGGGAGGTCATGAGGAAATTGGAGAGAGAGAAGAGTAAGAGGGAAAACAGACATACAGACCAACTAATGAATGAAAAGAGACGCAAGGCCAGAAAAGTGTAAGAAACAAACAAACAAACAAACAAGATTTCCTAAAGCATACCAGTAATCACACAAAGACAGTCCAATAAATTCATGACTTTTGATGTGCTTTTCCCAACACAAACAAGTAGTCTAACTCAAAAAGCAAACAAAGGTGAGCAAAATAAACAGTCACAACAATAAATCAAAATAAGAAACCAGACTATCTCTGGATTGTTTCCTGTGTGTCTAAAGTCTCTTCAGCTCTGATCTCTAGCCTTTCCCCTTTGCAGGCAGATAGAGTTACTCATAGGTTGGGTTGGTTCCCTTGGCTTGCTGCCTGAGAAATCTGTCACAGTACTGAGTTGCCTGTGTCTGATTCAGCATATGGGAGGGCCTTTTGTGTCCTGTTTGGTGAGGTACCTTAGCAACCAAGGTGCAGGTTGCTCGTAGATTGGTGGTGCATTGCAAATCTCTGCCTTGAAAATGGCTGTGGTGGGCAGTTCCTCTTTTGCTGATCCTTTCACTCCACTTGTCCTTTCTCTCCACTAGTCAGGTCTGTGGAGAGGGTGGGTGGCAGGTGGTGGCAGTGGCTCTGGGCACCCCACAGGGTACTTCGGCCAGGAATGGAGCTGGTATTTCTGAGGGATGGGTGCCTAGAGCCTCCCTGAGTGATGGTGGCTTGAGATGGGGCTGGGCAGGGACCCAGAACTCAGGGCGTGGGCCTGGAACTCAGAGGGTCAAGCACTGTTTATGGCTTTGGTGCTTCAGTCCAGGTGGTGGCAGAGCCTGGAGGCACAGGCATTGGTGGCCTGTATGGGCAGCAGTGGCCCTGAGCCTGGTGGATCACCCCAGGAGGGAATTAAGCCTGCAGTTCTGAGGGGCGGGTGTGGAGGGCCTCCCTGGGCTGCCACAACCTGAGACTGGGCTGGGTGTTCAGCTAGGGAGGGAGCTGGCAGCAGCTGAGTGCTTGGCAGATCAGTGTAACCAGCATGGGAACTCAGATCTCCACAAGGTGGTAACCAAGGACCTCCACAGGCAGTGGTGGGTGGCTTGGGGCTGGGTGAGACAGTGTAGCTGGGGAGGGAGCTTGAAGCTCCACTCAGCCAGGGGCCAGGGCAGCCTGGGGTGGAACAGCAGTGGCAGAGGGGCCACAGAGGCCGGCCATGCATGGGACCGAGGGTCTGGTGGTGGGCAGGGTGGTGAGGGAAGGAAAGTAAGAGTCTTTATGGGAACTCACTTTCAGTGAATCTCACAGTCCCACCTGTGCCATCGCCATCTTCTGGAACTCCCTGAACTTCTTGAAGTCCAAGAAAATTTACTTTGCCCAACATTAAACACATATATACAAATTAAAGAAAGATAAAATAAAAGAGAGGAAAAACCACAAAACCATTTACCGAGACCAAAGTGTAGGAGAAAATGATGAATTTCATCTTACTTTGACTATTTCTTATAAAAAAGAAATTACAGAGAATGGTGGTGAACTGTTAGACTGTGTTGGGTCTCAGAATCTTTAAGGTTCAGTTTTTTACTAACAACCTTTTCTTTAACTGTCTGCCCAGGTCACTCCCTTGATACTAATTTCTACAGTAATAAAGGCAGTAGAGTAAAAATGGAGAAGAGTCAGACTTGCATAAGAGTTCTTCTATTAACTGCATGTGTCACTATGAATTCCCCATAATATGTATGAGGAGGCAACACAGAAAAGTTACCTTTCTTTTATTTTTTCCCTCCCCTTCTATTTTCTTTCCTCCTTCCTTTCTTTTCTTTATTTTTCTTCATTCCTTCCTTTTTTCCCTTTCTTCCTTTTTCTTTTTCTTCTTCCCTCCCCCTCACCCTACCTCCCTCCTTCCCTGTCTCCTTCCCTCTTTATTTATTTTCCTTTTCATTCCTCTTTCCCTTCCCTCCTCCCTCCCTTCCTCCTTCCCTTCTCTTCTCCCTTCTGCTTATTGTTATTACATACTGTCAGTGTTTCAGATTCTGTGTTTGGTATTAGGAGTAAAGTACTGAAACAAAGGGATATGTTGGAATCAGCTCTCACTGGGCTTATACTATAGTGTCAAAACTATCACACAATTGTCCCAGAGCACGGCAATTACAAATGCATAAGAAAATTGAATAAGTGGGGTTCAGGCCATGGTTAATTAACAAAAAATGATTCATGGAAGTTGGAGAATGAAGAGTGATCACAAAAGAGGACACAGTAGCCAAGTCCTCCTCTGTCACTAAATTCAGCAATGGTTTGGATAAGCCCAGTTGCTAGGATACTGCTACATCTGGGTCTGGGATGGGACATTGATATCAACAGTTGGTAAAAGTGTTCTGATGATTCTTCTGTGCAAACATTTAAAGCCTCTGGTGTTGATTTCAGCATGGTATAGGTGATGCCAGAATACTGGGTCTTGCTAAGGATTTAAATTTATCTAAGGGAAGGAAAAGTCACCACAGGATTTTAAGCAGAGAAGCTGTGCATTATCATTTGGTGGTTGTGTGGCAGGTGAACTATATAGAAAAAAGATTGAAAGTGAAAAACCAGTTAGATAAGAACTCGTCGCAAAGAGAGAAGACAGTGGTCTAGAGTAGTATGGTGGCAGAGGACAGAAAAAGCATATGTAGTTAACCAATGGTTAAGGTACAGATGCCACAGTCACTCTTGTCCCATCAAAAGTCTCAGTGTAACTTCAAGCGGTTAATTTCCTGTATATGCTTCTGCTTCATGATTTATAAGATAGGAATGATAATGTTAATTTCAATGTGTAGGGATTAGAGTTAAATGAGTTAACCTAGTGATGCCTTGCAATATAGAGTAAGTGCTTCTATATATTAGCTACTATTTTCTTTAACGCGACTCTCTTGAAAGATAATTTGGATAATGGTTCCTTGAGTATTCCTCCATCTATTAATAGGACTATATATGAAAGAGTATAACTATAAAGCATTCTCCTTTCTATTTTTAGGGTGAGCATATTAGAGGTCTTATATTGCTGACCAATATCAATAATAAATAAGTGGAAGTTACAGAAAAAGGTTGGGAAAAGGCCAGCTGTCATGATGCTGGAGAGTGTGTCATTTAGTAAGGTAATGAGTGTACAATGGAGATAAAGGTTAAAGAAAGTCAACCTGATTATTTTGTGCTTATACTCAGGGGAATTCCCCAACTGTGCCTTGTCTAATGGTTGGCTCTAGACCACAAACATCCTGAGTAGGCTGTAGCAGGTGTGTTGAGTGAGACTTGTTCCAGCAAATTTCTTTTTTTTGAACTTTCTAGCAGCCTTGAAATTGGGTAGTCCTTGCAATAGTTTCCACAGGTTTCTGAATTTCCTTACATCCCTGGTATTTCCCTACTCTAACCTGCCTATTTTATCAGTATGTCTGAATTCACATTTTTTATTTTTATTTTTTTTGAGTTGGAGTCTCACTCTGTTGCCCAGACTGGAGTGCAGTGGCCGCTCCCGGCCACCGTAGCCTCGACCTACTGGGCTCCAGTGATACTTCCACCTCAGCCTTCCCAGTAGCTGGAATTAAGCCTGGCTGATTTTTTTTAAAATTTATTGTAGAGATGAGGTCTCGCTGACCAGGTGGGTCTCGAGCCCGCGGGCTCAGGCAATCCACTCACCTCAGTCTCCCAAAGGTGTGGGATTACAGGCTGAGCCACCGAGCCCGGCTTGAATTCACATTTTTAAAGCAAACTTGCCCTTTTACTTTAACCATATTTTATATACACATAATTTTGATAATCTACTTTGGTAATTGTTAAATATACTTATGTATATTAGATAAGAAAAAATATTTAATTAATTAATAAAATAATTGCATTTACTGAGACCTGTATAATGCAAGTTTTAAAAATATTAAATATTAAATATATAGATCTTGACTACATCAGCTTTTTGCTCAGATTTCCAGGAAAATGTAAATTGTATTTGCTGTGATGTGCTATCAACCTTACATGTGCTCAGTAATGCATATGTGGGAGAGATTTAAAAGTTGTGATGATTTAGAAATAGGCCATGGACATAAACATGAGAATCATACACTGTCTTCAAACTGGAATATTTTTTAGAGTGCAAGGGGACCCTGGTCATAAATGCGTTAGGGAAAAAGGTGTAAACTGGACCTATTCCAGGCAGATTGGAAAGTGCATTCACAAACAAGTTTTAAGAGGCATGAGAACCTAATCCTGAATTGTGCCCCACATCTTTAAAATAAATAAATAAATAAATAAATAAATAATAAGCCAGAGGCATCAGAACAGAACATATCTCCATTACTTGACTGGGAAGACTATGGAGAGGGAAATTCTGTTTTGTAAGACTTGTTGTACTGCATTGTAACTAAAAAGAGGATTTTTTCCCAAGATTTTTATAAATTGTTACAATGACAAATTCCATAATAAATAAACTTGCCTCTTTTATGCATTGGTAAAAGGGAGCCAATACATTTAAATCAACATTTAAATCAAACACTCTCCAGTCTTTTTATTAGGACTATTTTATTATAGAGGTCCCAGAATAGCATTGTCTTACAATGGCACAAAATAAGGTGTGGCAAAATTATTTTTACAGAGTCATATTATTTTTTGTTTCTTTCATGTTATCACAATACAAAAATGATTTATTAAAGTGGAATCATGCTCTAACCTTTTTTGATTATAAAGATGTATCTCTTGATGTGTAGCCAGCCTCTCCATCAAGAGGATTTAATTAATTGCCCAGTGTAATCATAATCTGATACTCTGCATACTCATACATATTAGGAAAACCTATGATAAATGGTTAGCAACAATAAATAATTATGGGCATTATTATTATGGGCATAGTTTTTTTTCTTCAAGTTATGAGTGTATATCAATAATAGATCTCTACCAGTTTCAACAGTTAATATTAACATGTGATTGTCATCAATTATTATCTCATACAATTAAAATATTTGGGGAGGAGGTTGTGGTCTCACTCTGTTGCCCGTGTTGGAATGCAGTGGTACGATCACAGCTCACTGCAGCCTCAACCTCCTGGATGCAGATGATCCTTCCACATCAGCCTTTTGAGTAGCTGGGACTACAGGCAGGCATCACCACTCCTGGCTAATATTTTTTATTTTTTAGTATACATGAGGTCTCACCATGTTTCTTAGACTGGTCTCCAACTTCTGGGCTCAAATGAGTCTTTGGCTTCAACCTTTCAACTGCTAGGAGTATAGGTGTGAGCCACCAATGCTCAGCCTAAAATATATATATATATATATATATATTTTTTTTTTTTTTGAGTTGGAGTCTCACT